>NW_017732586.1:37223-51650 GCF_001890085.2 Hipposideros armiger
GCCCTTGCCGGTGACTCACAGCAGCCCAGCTCCAGGTTGAGCTGTTGTTCAGTATCTTAGCTGTGGAGGGCAGTGTCACTGGCCCTCATATGTGGGATCCGAACCGGGGCCCTCTGGTGTCCCAAACCAGTTCTTAACCATCACACCACTCGGCCGCCCGGTTCTGGAATTTTTAACTGCTGACTTTGATGCCTGGTTTTGGTCATAGAAGATACTCCCACTACTTTTTTTCTTTAAAACTTGCTGATTTGTCCAGCTCTTTAGAAGTCTTTGGTGTTTTATATGTCAAAGTATGTGGACTAATAATTGCAGAAACTTTCTACGAGTACTTATTTTGGGTTACTTTAAAAATTAGAACAAATCTTTATTTATAATTTACTTTCAGTTTTCATCAAAGCAGTTAACCATCATTTAAAGAGAATAGGGCGGGGAGGGGGGAGACGGTGTGGGGTGGGGGGCGCTACTGAGGGGCCTGCCTGGGAGTAGCACAGGCCTTGTAGGACTCCCATGTCCCTGCAGAGGTGCCCGGCTTCCCGCCCAGCCCCCGACCTGCCTCAGCTCGGCGTGGAGACCCGGCAATCCAGCATCCAGTAGACGAGAAGTTACAAGAGAAGTGCAGTGGTTCCACTAGTAATCAAATTAAAGAAATTCTATTAATTTTCTCAGAGTTAGGAGGCCGGACCACATCTCGGTCTCCGAGTTCATCGCGGAGACCATCAAAGACTACAGCCCACCAACCACGTCCAGCTTCACCACGCCTATGCACAACAGCAGGAACACCAACATGCTGCTGGACGAGATTCTGTTAAGGTCTGGGCTACTCGTGTGGATTACACAGCTAAGACTTGGAAACAACCGAAATGCCCATCGGTAGCCGACTGGATTAAGAAACTGGGATTGTATTTCAACCAAAAGGATTGAGGTGATTCTTCCTCCAATCAGAGCTGCAGCTGCATAGCTAGAACCCTATTAGCATCTACACCGGCTAATCAGAGATCTCCATTCTGACCAATCAAGACGGTGCTTTTTGGACCAATGAAATTGAGATTTGGAATCCTCATTTGTATGTGGCCCAATCAGGGAGCAGGGGTGGGACTTCTTTCTGTATCAGTCACCCTCCCACACCCCTGTTGGAGAGCACACTCTCCCTTTCTACTAAAGAGAATAGAATTTTATGACTTTTACATCATTTTCACAGCTTATAGGGTGCCTGCATGGGCATGAGTGAATGTTACAGGTTGATGTTTTCTAGGCCAGTGTAATTAGGAAAATATCTCTAACCATGTCATTGTGCAGATGTAGAATGAAAAGCCACTTGGTAGAGGGCTATTTCAGGAATGCAGGCATCATGTAGGTGGCTGGATTTATAGGGTCTTTTCTTTTCAGCCAGAAAATTCTACAACTCCGTGATTCCGACCCATTCCCTACCTTCTGTACATCATCTGTGGTAAGCGGTTCTGACATGGCTTCCAATAATCCTGCCTCCTGGAGTTTACTCCCTTATATAATACCCTCCTCTTAAGTGTAGGTTGGACCTGGTGACTTGCTTCTAAGTGATAGAGTACAGTCACCCACCACTTAACAAGAGGGATAGGTCTGACAAGTGCATCACTAGGCAATTTCGTCATTGTGTGAACATCATAGAGTGCACTTACACAAACCTGGATGGTACAACCTACTGCACACCTAAGCTGTATGGTGTAGCCTATAGCTCTGAGGCTACAGGCCTGTACAGCATGTTACTGTACAGAACAACATGAGGTTAAATCAGGCACAGAGAAAATGATGCAATCAAGAGACGAGGTAAACATGAGATGTATGAGGCTGCTGTTGGCATGCTATTTTACAGAAAACTATTTTTTTTAATAAGTAAAAAGAGCATACTCTGAAATAATGATAAAAAGTACAGTATAATAAATGAATCAATGTAGCAGAGTGGTTTATCACTAAGTACTGTGTACTGTACATAATTTTACCTGCTATACCTGCTATGGACTGGCAGGGCAGTAGGTTTGTGTACACAGCATCACTACAAACACATGAGAAATGTGCTGTGCTACGATGTGATGGTGGCTACAATGTCACTGGGTGACAGCAATGTTTCAGCTCCATTATAATTCTCTGGGACCGCTGTTGTATATGTGGTGCGTAGTTGACCAAAATGTCATTATGTGGTGCATGACTGGACACAAAGGATGTGATGTTGCATCCATAATTAGGTCCTGAAAGATTGGGATTCCATATCATTAGCATTCTCTTGCTGGCACTCTCTCTTGCCCTCCCTGCTTGCTCACTCTGATGAAACAAGCTGCTGTCTGGAGAGGCCCAGAGAGCAAGGAACTGAGGCCCTCAGTCCAGCAACCAGTGAGGAAATTAATCCAGCCAAAATCACATGCAGGAACTTTGAAGCCACTCCTTCTGCACTTGAACTTTCAGGTAAGACTGCAGCCTTGGCTGATACCTTGATGCAGCCTTGTGAGAAACCCTGAGATAGAGAACACAACTTAATTGTGGATTCCTAGGAATCTAGATTCCTGATTGGGAGAAACTGTGAGATAATAACTATTGTTTTAAGGCACTAAAGGTTTAAGGTTTGGGGGTAATTTGTTATGCAGCAATAAATAATCAATACATCATCTAAGACTGTCAAGAACCTTCATTCTCTTAACATTATTTTATCTACCAGAATTCCATTTAGTGGATTGAGTGTTTTGCTTGCAGATTTAATTGTACTGAAATGTTGTATCAAAGGGGTTAGACTCAGTCATCTTGAAAGTTCCCTTCAACTGTAAATTTCAGAGTCAAATTCTTTGCTCCAAAAAATAATTAATCACTTTTTCATCCTCTTGAAATAAGAAGGCTTAATGGACTGCAGTTGCCAGCCCAGGAGGGCTGCTGGCATGAGCAGTCAGGGGCACAGTGTGTAGCCGAGACCACCACAAGCTCCTCTGCACTTCCATTCTCTGGAGAAAACATAATGGAAAGCTCTACAGACAGCAGAGTTCTCACTGTCAACCTCACCCCTCCCACTCTGGGTGAGCTCTGATTCAAACACTCACTGTTTTCTCTTATTGGAGTTTCTGTCATGTAGCATTATTAAAGATACGTCGGGGATTCCCTTTTTGTTTCTTTTTCAAGAACATTTGAATTGATGATAAATAAATTCCATTCTTCCTTCGAGGGCATTGAGGCAAAGACAGGTTAAGTGGCCCACTCCTGGCCAGACCCTGGACTCCTTCCTCTGTATATCAGGGCATCCTTAACCTTGAATTACCTTTATTGGGAAATGAACTTTAGGCCTCCCTTAGAATGATGATGATGCTGCCAGCACATCTTGAATCGCCTGACTTGGACAATTCACGCTGCTGCCAAAATTCTCTAAAGTTGTATGAAAGTGATACTCTCAGTTTTAAACTATTTTCCCTCTTTCTTTTTATTCTCTTTTCCCTATTTGCTGTCCCTTTCTCCCTCTCTTCTTACCATCGTCTTATAGTACCTGCCACAAGTAAAGCCATTAAAAGAGCTTTAAAAAAAGAGATGGATAGTCTTCAATTAAAAATATAAACCAACAACAAATTCCAGAATTCTTCCCCTCTCAGTCCCAGGCATTCTAACAAGCCTGATGGCCCCCAATTTGGAGGTTACAGCCTGTGGCTGGGGCCTGGTTCACAGGCTCTCTGGTGAGCACTGAAGGTTGTTGTGGAGTTGCAGGTTTCTTGGGGCTGCCTCAGCCTGTGAGTAAACCATAGGTCGTTTCAATAGTCGTGAAGATCCCAAATGTCTCTGGGTCTCACCCTCATCTGCTGTCAAAAGGTCTTCCACCATGAAGGGAGTCTTCTGGGGTGTATTACTGGTGTTCCTGAGAAAGAGAAAGTTTGCTGCCCCAGGGTATCTGCCACATTCTTTCCCTGCTCTGGCCTCTTTAGCTGATGTCCACAGCCCCTAGGCAGGTCTTACCCCTGATGGGCCAGTGGCATCCTTGTAGTCACTGGTGTCCCTGCTGAGGGCACTGTGCTCTGAAGCTTCTGGAGTTAAAAGATGCTTAAAGTGTCAGTATGAGGAAAAGCCCTATGGACAAGCATCACAACCAACTCTGGTTAATTTAAAAAGGAAAGACATTTATTAAAAAGATATTGGATAGTTTCCAAAATTCCTGGATCATCAGGGAAAACATGATATGAAACTCTATGGACCGCAGAACCCATCTGGGAGCTACTCTGATGAAGATACCCTCCCCAATGCCCTGGACACATGGTCTGCCCCCAATAGCACTAAGACCCTGTCACTGTCACCTCTAGAAATTAGATGTAGATCCCACCACTGGTTTACCCTCCCTGACACAAAACATGTGGTTCTCCCCACATCCTATTTCCAGCAGTACTGGGAAAAGCAAGTGTCTGGGGTTTTCAGCTCTCTCAGTGGGAGCTGGGCTCTGCCTCTTTACATAGAGATTGCCCCAGGGTGAGGCTTAGATCCTGGGTACCTAGGCGAGAACCATTGCATTGGGGCTAGATGCCCATTGCAGTGGGGCTAGATGTCCTAGTGCTCTTTGTACTCTAAGTGCTCCAGCCTCGTTTGAACCACACCGACAATTGTGTTCCACAGTGCAAGGTGTGGGCCTCAGTGACCACAGAGCCACTTATGAGAAACACTCCTCTCACTGTGATCCTTCTTTATCCAGGGCTGACTTCGACTCTGGGTAGGCTGTCTCTTCATGCTTCTCCTCAACTCCTTCAAAGTACCTAAGTACCTACTGAAATCTGTTCCTGGCGAGGCCATCTCATCACCACATCAGAAGTCAAGGAAATAATGAAAACTCTCTCATGGTTGCCTTCTGAGCAGGGGAGTGATTGAGGGGTTCTGGCAGGTGTGACAAGGTATCCTGGAAAGCAGGATCTGGGACTTGAACGTGTTCAATGTCTGGGCCTAAATGGTTCCCTTCATCTTAAGTGCACATCAGCATCTACTAATTTATATGGGGGACTCTGGGGAAAAACAAATTTAATCCTGTTCACCATTTAGAACTATATGAATATATAAGAAACTTGTTGAGGCCCTGTGGAAGCAAACTGTGGAAGCTACTATATTCTTAATGGCACCTGCTGTGCTAGCCAGGGCAGAGGTGAAGAGGGGAGAGCAGGGGTACAGAGGGAACAGCGCTGGCTCTGAGGTCAGAAGCCATCTGGGAGTGTCTGCTCCAGGGAGAGAGAGACAGCTGAGAAAATGGTTTTACTACAAGTCTTCATTTTGGGTCCCAGGCAACAGCCTCCACAACTGAGCATAACTCTGAAGGAGGGCATTCTTTGTTTACTTGTTTGATTGTTTTATTTGCTTTTCCTGGACATTCATGGCTGGGGGAATCAGCTGGCATTTTCCCCTCAGGAGTGAGGTAACAGTAGGATATGGGGGCAGATCAGTTTGGAGGTGGCTCCTCTGTGGAGATGTTGGTTTGCCTGCCAGAGTTTGGGATTGGTGACAAAATTATGCTGAGGCAGTGGCAGCAGCGGATTGCAGCCAGTCAGTGTGAAATCTACTCACTAGCATCTCTGAGAAGCTATGGGGACCAGCAGAGGCAGCGTCTTGGCTCAGCCAGCAAGGACACCAGCAACAGTGGAAGATTTACTGACAGTGACAATGATTCAGGGAAATGGAGGCCACATGTAGTGGTGTACTTGGGCTCAGAAAGGCACTTCTGAGGACCCTTGGGGGCCATGACTGTACAGTCCTGGTTCGGTGAGCAGTGAAAAGATTCATGATGATAATGGTGATAATAGCTGTTATTTATGGAGCATGCCAAGTATTATTGTAAGTGCTGTCCATGTGTTTATTTACTTAGTCTTCACTACAGCCCTATTAGGTAGATACTATTATTATTCTCCTTTTACAGATGAGAAACTTAAGCTTGGATAGGTTGTTATGCAGCAGATTGCATTTTCCAAAGATGGCTGCCATAATATCTCCTAACCCCCATGTTATTCTGCAATGCGACTTCCTTCTTCCTACCAATTGAGAGATGCAGTCTATTTCCCTCCACTTGAATCTGGGCAGGCTTCTGACTCTCTTGTAATCTAAAGAATGCAGCAGAAATGAGGCAATGTGACTAGGTCAAAAAAGGAGATGCACTTTTCATCTTGTTCCCTGGAATGCTTATCCTGGAGCTCTGGCTGCCATGGAAGAAGTCTTACTGCCCTGAGGCCTCCGTGCTGTGAGGAAGCTCCAACTAACCCACATGGAGTGACCACACAGAGAGGTTCTGAAACTACATGAAGAGAGAGAAAAAGATACCCAGCCAGCCCAGCTGCTCCATCCCTTGCTGTTCTAATTCCAACCACTGTCTAATTTCAACTACACGAGAGATACTGAGCCAACCAAGCTCTTCCTAAACTCTCAACTCACAGAAACTGAAAAATAATAAAATGATCATTGTTGTTTTAAGCCTCTAAGCTTTGGGATAATTTGTAATGCGTGCAGAGAAGTAAAAGTTAACTTGCCCACAGCTTGTATGAGATACAGCTGAGATTTGAACCATTATTCTGTGAACCAAAAGACAATACATGCACACATGAAGACGCTTTCTTTGAGATCTACAGATATTCTTGGGGAGGGCAACTGATTCTCATATAATCATCTAGTGTTTAAAGTTCACAAGATTCAGTCATATTTTTAATGTGACCTTGTTTGTACCTACAAGTTGACGAGGTCTGAGATATTCAAATTACACAGCAAAATCAGACTTTTTCTTGTAAAAAATATGTCTGGCTTCCTCTCTACTTGTGAATGACAAGAGTCAAAAGAGCTTCTGAAAGACTCACCCTGGAAGGGAGGGACTGGTTAAAAAAATGCAGATTCCTGAGTGCCCCCCAGACCTCTGCATCTCTTGTAGGTAGGACAAGGACTCTGAAGTTTTAACAACTTTCCAGGCTATTCTTATGCACATTAGAATTTGAAAACAGCTTCTCTATGGCCAACATCATTTAACCTGGAGAATATTTAAGATAAGGCTTACTAATTACCCTTCCCAGGAAAATCATGCACTTATCAACCCTTCAATCAATGTTACTACCTGAATTTGCCTGATCATAAGGATCATCTAGCGGGCTTGACAAAAATACACATTCCTAGGCCTTTCCTCTGGTGGGAATCAGGTATAAGGCAAAGCCCAGGGATCTGCATTTCAAATTAGTTGTTACATGTTCTTGTAAGTACTACACAAATTGATGTGTTTCATGGAGTTATTGGAATATAGATCCAAATTAAATTTTGGATAGCATTTACCGACTATGATAATTTTAGTTTTCAAATAGCAGTTTATTTTAAGCCATTTCTTCTGGAAGAATTTAATTTCACTGAATGTTGCACTTTTCTTTTAACCATAGGAACAAAGATTAAGAAACAATTTTTAACACTCATTGAGCGCTTACTATGTGCCAGGTACCATGTTTTTAGTCCTCCTCAAATCCTCTGAGGCAGGTACTATTGCCATCTCCATTTTATAGATAAAGATACTGCTGCAGAGGGATGTTAAGTACCTTTCCAGGCAAATGCAGCCAGGAAAAACGTAGAACCCGTGTTCTAACCTGACACAATACTGCCTCTCTGCCCTTACCCCAGACCAATTCCTCTGGTACTCAAAATGTGCTTTCATGCAATATGATTTGTGAAATGGATTTCATACGAGGTCTGACAATGAAGTTCATGAACTTGTTGCAAAGATGTTGCTAACCTCTTTTGATATCAGAGGAATTGTTCATTATCAATTTGTACCACCTGGACAAACCGTTAACCAAGTTTATTATTTGAAAGTGTTGAAAAGGCTGCATGAAAAAGTTAGACGACCTGAATTTTTCACCAACAATTCATGGCTCTTGCATCACAGCAATGCACCAGCTCACATGGCACTGTCTGTGAGGGAGTTTTTAGCCAGTAAACAAATTGGAACACCCTCTCTACTCACCTGATCTGGCCCCCAATGACTTCTTTCTTTACCCAAAGATAAAGGAAATATTGAAAGGAAGACATTTTGATGACATTCAGGACATCAAGGGTAATATGATAACAGCTCTGATGGCCATTCTGGAAAAAGAGTTCCAAAATTGCTTTGAAGAGTGGACTAGGCACTAGTGTCAGTGCATAGCTTTCCAAGGGGAGTACTTCAAAGGTGACCGTGGTGATATTCAGCAATGAGGTATGTAGCACTTTTTCTAGGATGAGTCTGTGAACTTAATTGGCAGACCTTGTATATGAAAGAGCTGGTTCACCTTGTGCTGTGTGCAACTCATGGCCAAAAGATTGCTAGAAGAGGCCTTATTCCAAACACACAGAGGCCTCTTCTAGAAAATATTTTCTATGCTAGCAAGAAAAAATCACTAATAAATTATGAAGGAAGGTAAAGCTTTTGTTAATTATTTTTTAATCATTTATTCTTAGGCTCCTGGTGAATTGTTGAGGGCTTCACAGAGTGTCTTGGGAAGTCTGTAATTAGGAAGTTTTAAGATAAACAAAATAATAAACATTCATAAGAATTATATTTGAAGACAACTGTTTTTAGCACATAGTTCCACTAGGAATTCAGCATCTTGGCAGTGGTTTATTTATTATGTGTTTTACTTTAAACAGAAAGCATGCACACTGATTAGCTCAAAAGTGTTCTTATCCTAATAGAGTAAAGAAAATGTATGCAAGAAGAGAAAGTGTGGTGTGTGGGAAAGCCAGGCATAGCTGGTATCTGGCTTCACTGCTGGCTGGAGCATAAACTGTGGGAAAATTAGCTCCCCTCTTTATGAGTGGTACCTCTTACAGGAGCTTCCTCAGAGAATCTCAAAAATACTTAGGGAGGGAACCCCATAAAGTCAAGACTTGCTGCAGTCACGTACACTGAGTATTCCAGGTGATAGAATGCAGAAGACACAGAGACATTTTGGTTAGCCAAGCAAGATGAAAATGATCTGGAAATAACCATGAAGCGGGGTGGTGGAGAGGATACCCCTAACGGCCTCCTGCTGGTAATATGGAGAAAACATTAATTAGGGCACAGCTGGTTTCCAGGGAGAGGCTAGATTTGGTGAGTAGGAGAACTAAGAAGGAACTCTAACTGGGTATTAGTTATTATAGAAGGAACTCTGGCTGGGTATTTCAGTTACTCTTGCTGCGTAATGTGTAACCCCAAAACTTTAGAGGCTTAAAATAACAATCTTTTTTTTTCTTCTTTTTTTTTCATGATTCTGGGAGTTGACTCCATTCAGCTAGGTGGTTTTCACTTGGGTCTCTAATGCTGTTGCTAAGGCTGGAGCTGTAGTAACCTCAAAAGCTTCTTTAGTCTTGCATCTGGCGATTGATGTTGGCTGTCAGATGAGACCTGGGGCTGTTGTCTAGAAGACCTAAGTGCAACCTCTCCATGTGACATGGGCTTCCTTACAGCATGGTGACTGGGTTCAAAGAGTGAGCATCCCAAGAAGACCACAGAGAAGTGATATCACCTTTTTTGATCCAGACTCAGAAGGTACAGAGCATCACTTCTGCTACAGTCACAGACCCTCATGGATTCAAGGGGGAGGAACGTAAACCCAATCTCTCAATGGGAGCAGGGCCAACTTCACAATGAAGAAGAAGAGCATGTGGAATAGGAGATCTTGTTGCAGCCATCTTGGCAAATGCAATCTTCTGAAGAGCGCAAGTACAAAGAGCAGAACATCGGAGTTTAAGATTTCAAAAAGCTGGCCCTTCAAAAGGATCACAAGGGCCACTCATGGGGGCAGCTTAGGTGGAATGGAAGCAAAGGTCATCAGAGTTGAGGAAGATATGGGACGATGAGTCAGGGGAATTGCATGGCCTTCTACATGGACATTGACATGCTCAGGAAAACAGGACTTGAAAGAGGTATGGTGAAGGCAGAGAGGACAAACACTATTGTAAAACCTTTCTGAGTTTCTGCCTTTTGTTCTGGGATGGTGAAAAAAGTAATCTCTGTGGAGAGGACTTCTCTTTTATTTGGGAAAAGATATTTGCTGTGGCCCTATTGTTTATGCAAAGATACAAATAACTTGATACTAACAGCTATAGATTCTAATAGCTATAGATACTAGATACTAAAAGATACTAACTTTTTCAGTGCTCATTTAGACTGTACTTACTGGGTACCAACTCTGGTCAGGTCCTGTTCTAGATGCTGGTACAGTAGTTAACAAAACAGACAAAGCTCTCTGCCCTAGGCTTATATTCTAGTGGGAGAGACAGACATAAAAGAGACTTTAAAAAAAGTATAATACATATTATGTTATATGGTGGTAAATGCTGTAGGGTGTAGGGGGAAATGGAGGGTAGGGGGGTGGGGACAGAGAAATCCAAACTCTGTGCATATTAGCTCATGGCACAGGAATTAAGAGCATGGATCTAGGAGCCACGCTGCTGGAGCGTGAATCATAGTCTGCAACTTAGTAGCTATGTGATTTTAGGCAGGTTACTTAGCCTCTCTGAGCCTCAGTTTCCTTATCTATAAAACATAGAAAATAGTAGTCCCTACATCAAAAGTTGTCAGGATTAAATGAGTTAACACAGGTAAAAAACTTAAAACAGGATAACAGGGATTTGAGGCCTGGTGGGGGAAGTCATGGGCTTCAGGGTCCCTACTGGAGCTCTAGGACCAAGCTTGAGCTGGTGGTCAGGGTGCCCATGCTGGGGTTCATGAATCTTGGGAGGAAAGGTCCTGAATGGAGACACATCACAGGGGCTCAGGCTGCCCTGGCATAATGTCTGAGATGGCAGCATGCAGATGGAATCTCAGCAGACTTCAGGATTTTATCCTGGGTCCAGCCTACTGAAGACCACAGGGAAATAGCTGTTTTCACCTTGAGGCAGAAACAAGGAAAGACCCAGAACTCAATTGCTCTGACAGAGTAGAATGGGGTGGGGAGGTGGGGGGTGGGGCAGCGTTGGTGAATAATCCATTCATTACATTCTGGTAACAAAGAATATCCATGTCAAATTGAGAGGTGTTTTCTCAGAGAGAAGCCACACGCAGTGGAAAGAGGAGGCACTTGAATCAGACAGGCCTGGGTACTAATGAAAGCTCTGTCTTTTGTGGTAACTGGGCAAGTTACTTAACCGTCTGAGACTTACTTTTCTCCCATGAAAACTGGGGGAAATGATATCTGCCTTGTACAGATCTTATGAAGTTTAAATATAACATATCAAGAGGCCGACACAGTGCCTACCATGTAGACAGACATACGCTCAGTGGACTGCCTCTTCACCTGGTGAGTCATCAGGTCATCTGCATACATAAGATGTTTACTGGTCCACTCCTCATCCAGTATTTAAAAATGAGCATTTCCTCTGGACTGACAATAATGAAATAATATAAGAAAATGAGACACCCATCCTCTTTCCATAGGACTTTTACTTTGGGCGGTGTTTTTCTGAAGGGCCCTGGGAGGCCTGGGCTTTCACAGGCACTGCTAGAAAAAGATTTCTGGCCAGCAACTGCCACACCTCAAGGAATCTGCTGTATCTTTCTGTGACCTTTTCCAAAATTTTTGCAGAAAATGTAGAATACAGCAGCATTCTAACCCAAAAAGCAAGCCTGGGGTAATGAACAAGCTTATAGAAATATTTTTGGAAATTTGTTTCTGGCATGGTGGATTAAGCCAACACAAAAACTACAGAAATACAAATATAGAACTACCAGAGAAAAAATTCTAAGAAAAAAAGCTTTAATACATAGCCAAGCTTGGCCAGAAGAAAAAGCATGTGAGTGAGCTTAAAGGAGGGCTCCCCAGCCTTGAAATGCCTGCAGCATGGCCAACTACTTGACTGTGGCTTTTCGAGAGACTCTGAGGCAGAGGACCCAGGTAAATGGCACTTAAATTTATGACCCCCAGAAACTTTTGTAAATAAGGTTTTTTTGTTTTGTTTTAAGCTGCTAAGTTTGGGGTAATTTGTTACCCAACAAAAGATAACTAGCTTTTCTGTTGGTGGACGTCGCCGAGTAAGCATTGTTAAAGTCACCTCTCCCACGGTCGACATGTCTAAGTCAGAATCTCCCAAAGAGCCTGAACAGCTGCGGAAGCTCTTCATTGGAGTTTTGAGCTTTGAAACAACCAGTGAGAGTCTGAGGAGGCATTCTGAGCAATGGGGAACACTCACAGATTGTGTGTGATGAGAGGCCCAAACACCACACATGCTCCAGAGGCATTGGGTTTGTCACCTATACCACTGTGGAGGAGGTAGATGCAGTCAGGAAGGCAAGGCCCTACAAGGTGGATGAAGAGTTGTGGGACCAAAGAGGGCTGTCTCAAGAGAAGATTCTCAACGACCTGGTGCCCACTTCACTGTGGATAAGATTTTTGTGGGTGTTATTAAAGAAGACACTGAAGATCATCACCTAAGAGATGATTTTGAACAGTGTGGGAAAACTGAAGTGACTGACATCATGACTGACTGAGGCAGTGGGAAGAAGAGAGGCTTTGCTTTTCTGACCTTTGATGACCACGACTCTGTAGACAAGATTGTCATTCTGAAAAACCATCTTGTGAATTGCCACAACTGTGAAGTAAGGAAAGCCCTATCTATGCAAGAGATGGCTAGTGTTTCATCTGGTCAAAGAGGGTTCTAGAATCTTCAGTGGTGTTTGAGGAGGTGGTTTTGGTGGGAAAGACAACTTTGGTTATGGAGGAAACTTCAGTGGTCGAGGTGGCTTTGGTGGCAGTTGTGATAGTGGAGGATATGGTGGCAGTGGGGATGACTATAATGGATTTGGTAATGATAGAAGCGATTTTGGAGGAGGGGGAAGCTACAACGATTTTGGCAATTACAACAATCAATCTTTAAATTTTGGACCCATGAGAGGAGGAAACATTGGAGGCAGAAGTTCTGGCCATTATAGTGGTGGAGGCCAATACTTTGCCAAACCACGAAACCAAAGTGGCTATGGTGGTTCTAGCAGCAACAGTAGCTATGGAAGTGGCAGAAGGTTTTAATTACTTCTAGGAAACAAAGCTTAGCAGGAGAGGAGAGCCAGAGAAGTGACAGGGAAGCTACAGGTTACAACAGATTTGTGGACTCAGCCCAAACAGTGGTGGCAGGGCCTAGCTACTACAAAGGAGACATGTTTTAGACAATACTCATTGTATGGGCAAAAAACTCGAACTTTATTTGTGACTAATTGTGTAACAGTTTATTTTCGTTTCTGTTCTGTGGAAAGTGTAAAGCCTTCCAACAGAGGGTTTTGGGTTTTTTTTTTTTTTTTTTTTAGCTGAGCCATCCCGCCACCTGTTGGCAGCTCACGGCTGCTCAGCTCGGGCTGACTCGAACCACTGTTGCTCAGAGCTCAAACTCTTGAGCGAGCTCTTAACCAACTGAGCCACTCAGCCGGCCCCCAACAGAGGGTTTTAATGTAGATTTTTTTGTTTGCACCCATGCTGTTTATTGCTAAATGTAATAGTTGGATCATGATGCTGAATAAACGTGTCTTTTTTAATAAAAAGATAATAAGAGGATACTGATTATTCAAAATCATTATATAAAGCTTTTGAAATCTCTTTTGAGAGCTGCAACCAGAAAAAAGCTAACAATCTCCAAAAAATGGTATGTTTCTTTCTTCTTACAGACAGTGATAAAAACACACATGTATTTTTCTTTTAATTTTGGCAACCAGGAAGCTCAGAGCCAAATTTGTGGCTCAATTGTAGTAATTGTGCAAGACATTAAGGCTTGCCTGTCTGTGTTCTTACGCCTGGTCTTTCCTTTTATTCTGACTTGTTTTTTTTTCCTTTATCCTGATTTTTCAGTTCATTTTTATGTTTTTCTATATTACATGAATTATGTTAAACCATCTCAAATTCAGAGAAGCAAAGCATTCAGAAATACTTAAAAAAAAATTTAAGTTTGCACCTGTTGAACATGAGGTGCCTTGAGGTGATGGTGGGGGAGACGAGGTAATTCAAGGGTGGCTCAGAGGTCTGATCCAGGGTATAATCCAGGGTTAATTTGGATTGGGTCAGAAAAGATCCAGTGCTAATGAAATTAAAGATGGGCAATTGGGGCCAGCAGAGTGGCACATTGGTTGAGAGCTAGCTTGGGACGCCAGAGGGCCCCGGTTTGGATCACACATATGAGGGCCAGTGACACTGCCCTCTACAGCTAAGATGCTGAACAACAGCTCAACCTGGAGATGGGCTGCCCTGAGTCGCTGGGCAGTGGGTTCATGGGCTACCGTGTGTAGCCAGCAGCCAGCGTGAGTGGCCAGCAGCCTTCATGAGCAGCCGTCCAGAAGCCAGCGACTGATCGAGGCAGACCAGGAAGAGCGCAATGATGGTGCCAACTTGGGCCAGTGAAGCAACGTCCTCCACAACGAGACTGAAGAACAAAAAGGACAGCAACTTGTCTGTTCCCCATCCCCCAATTCCCCAGTGCTGTTCCTATCCCCCAATT
>NW_017732586.1:52095-78036 GCF_001890085.2 Hipposideros armiger
GCCCCGACGGGCGGCGGCGGCGGCGGCTGAGGTGGAGGCCGAGGGAGGCGGCGGCGGCGAAGGAGGCGGCGGCGGAGGGGGAAAGATGGCGGCGCCCGTCTTGCTGAGAGTGTCGGTGCCGCGGTGGGAGCGGGTGGCCCGGTATGCCGTGTGCGCCGCCGGGATCCTGCTCTCCATCTACGCCTACCACGTGGAGCGGGAGAAGGAGCGGGATCCTGAGCACCGGGCCCTCTGCGACTTGGGGCCCTGGGTGAAGTGCTCCGCCGCCCTTGCCTCCAGGTATCCCGGCTGGGGGAGCGGGCCGGGAACGGCCGAGCGGGACGAGGGCGGAGGCTGGGGGCGGGGAGAGCGCGGCGGGAGCTAGGCCTGGGTCAGTGCGTGCTGGGCCGCGGAGAGACCCGCGCGGGCGGCGGCTGGGGGCTCCGGCCCGGGGGTGGGTGGGGGGCGCCCAAGACCAGGCCGCTGGGGCGGAGGTGGCGGGACCATGAGACCGGCGAGGAGGGATGAGGTGGCAGTGTAGCCGGGAGGCCGGAGCACACCAGAATTCGGGCCGGCTGGGGGAGGAGCGGGAGGTTCGCTCAGGCTGAGTCCTGGCGGGCAGGACACATTTCCTGGTTGTAGCTCCGGAGGCAAGTCGGGATGTGAGACCCTGTGGGAGGAAGCGTGTGTGAGGTAGGTGTCCACCCTTCGTTTCGGATCGCTGCGGCCGGCGTGGGCTCGGGGTGGCATTTCCCACTGCCTTCCCGGTTCTAGGACAGGTGTTTCCGTTGTCAGGCCTTTTTGTACTCTGTAGCGCTAATAAGAATTTCCAACCTTCTTGAGACGGTGACATTTGCGGGCAAACACGAATTTGACCCTACCTTGGAAGAAGATACCAGCATTTAACATATCTGATTTCTTGGATTCCCCCTCGTATATTTCAGTGTGCCTGGGACAGAGAAATGGCCTGAGTTTTGGTCTAGTCTAAGCTTAATTTGAGTAAAATAATGAGTATGTCATGTGTAGAGATGATGTTTTGGGCAGTGGGGTGACTTTTAAACGTTGTTGATTAGTATAATGGGACCTCCACAGAAGATTAAAAGTACATGCATTGCTAAACTGGAGTGATTGGTTTGTTTTACTGATGATATTAGGTTTTTAAAAATGTAGTTAATTTATCGTTACATTTTATTTTCTGCATTAGATTTACTTAGGCAGATTACTTAAAAAAAACAAATTTACATCCTAAAAGCGGCAGCTTTTTTTTTTAATGAGGGTTCATTTAAAAACAGCAAAAGTGAAATGATTTCAAATTGATAGGTTGCAATTTTAATAGAGACATTATGCCTAATATTTTGAATTTGTTCACAGTAGTCACCTTTGAATAGATTCTTCCCCTCCTGTTGATCTGTAAATTGCTAGATAAACAGTAATGTATAAGCTTACTAGTTTTATTTTGATCTACATATTGGTGATTACATGAACAAGCTAGCATTCTAACTATTTGTCTTGTAACTATTTACAAACTTCATATATTTAAGAGATACAGAGATTTGGAAATTAAAGTGGCTTGAGTCTGATTTATAGACTAGTTTTCTAGTCTATAGGTAGATTAAACATCATTAAAAGTTTTTATTTTGTCAAAGTGAAAAAGGCTTTAAATAGCAGATCATTGGAGACTTTAAGTAGTTCTTTTTATTTGTCTTAAGTATTGATTGCCATTTAGCAGTAGTGTTAAAAAAGTTATTTTAGGAAAAGAAAGTTTGAGTCAGGTTTGAGTGAGTAGAGTCGAAGATAAAGGGTGAGGAAAGTTAACTGATGCAAAGAATCGGAAAATCCTATATCAGAATCCAGCGTGAATTCACCAGACTTTGGATTGCTGAAACTCATTTATTCTTCATTTGTGAGTGTCCTTATCCAAATAGAATAAAGTAGATTCATGAGGGAACCTAGAGAGAGAGAGAGAGAGAGAGAGAGAGAGAGAGAAAGTTCTCTAGTATTTTGGGAGGCATCACTGTCTAAGGGAGTACTTTTGGATTTCAATTTCAAAAGAAATCCTTATATTCCCCTCTCCACCCCCCTCTTCCCCAATTGGGAGGTATAGCCAATAAAAACAGCAACAGTAGCCCACACTGCTATCTACTGTCACCATCATTTCATTTAAAACAAAGATATTTTAGCTCAATTTTAAAGGACAATCTCAGAGTAAAGGACTTTTAAATGAAATCATTTAGTTTTATTAAAAAGTTTACTTTCTCCTCTTTATTTTTCCTCATTTTTATATAAATTAGTAAAAACTCTGGCAAACCTGCACCCGCATGCCAGCCAACATTAAGTAACCCCTGTGTGGTGCACTGAGCTCAAATCCAAAGGTTTAGTGTGGTCCCCTAGCTCTTCCACTTTTTAGACTGGCCTCAACTAGTCATTTATCATCCGGAAGCCTCAGTTATTTATTATGTTAAATGAGGATAGTGAAACTTACTTTACCAGATGAATGGTAGCATTAAAGATGGTACATGGAATCCATGCCTGGAATAAAGTAATTAATTATAGTTGTCATTGATTGGAAATGTTATTTTATTTTTTTTCGGTGTCTGATAATAAACATCTTTAAGTAGTGTAAGTTTCTTGTTTTAAGTATAGTCATTTATGTATTTTAAATGTAAGTTGTTTTAGTGTTCTTTATTGCTCACTCTATGGCATAGTATAAAGACTTAAAGTTTATTTAAAACAACTTTAGAAGTGTTGCCAGAGAAATAAAAGAGTATTCTTTGTAGGTATCTCCTGTAAGTTACATTACAGGAACCCTTCCAAGAAAGGTTTTTATGTAAAAATAGTATACCGTATTTGCCGGCGTATAAGACGATTTTTTGGCCCTGAAAAATATGCCTCCAAGTGGGGGGTCGTCTTATACGCCAGGTACACTTCAGATAGACTGCCCATAGTGCTTGCCCCGTGCCATAGTGGCCTCCCGATGCCCGCCCACTTCATTCCACATACCGTTCAGGCATCAGCAGCGCTGCTGAGTGTATGCTCGGCTGTGTGCGATTTTTCCAATTTTGTAAAATTCGGGTTACCGTATATTTCTTTACATATGCATTGAAGATTCGCGATTTTGCGCTATAATGGTGCCTGTTAGACTGTTGAAGAGCTCGCACTTGCGCACTAGTGAGGTCCCAGGGAGATGCTGATGCAAGGGTGGACCAGACTGCTATAGTGACAGGGCGGGCAAACAGGGAGCAGGGACCAATCAAATCAGGCTTTGTATACAGCCAACAGCCAACCACAATACTGCACCATTGTACAGTACAGCATAGAAAATGTCGACCAGTCAAACCCCTATCATCCCTATCATGGAACCAGCCAAAAGAAAGAAGTATGATGCAAATTTTAAACTGAAAGTTATAAACTTTGCTAAGGAAAATAATAATTGTGCTGCTGCAAGACAATATGGAGTAACAGAAAAGATGGTTCGGGACTGGAAATCAAATGAGAAAGCATTGAAGAGTATGCCAAGGGGTAAGTGTGCATTAAGAAGAGGCACCCCACACTGGCCAGAACTCGAAAAACATGTAGCAGACATGGTGGCTCAACATCGCCAAAACGGTTATGTGGTGACACGAAATATAATACGCTTGTTTGCACTTCAGTGGGCCAAATCAAATCTGATATTGTTTTACCTTTTATTTGGTGTGTGGAAGGTGTGCGGAAGAGGGGGTAGTCTTATACGGCGAGTATATAACAAACTCTGTATTTTGAGTGGAAATGTTAGGGGGTCGTCTTATACGTCCAGTCGTCTTATACGCCGGCAAATACGGTAAATGATTTTGGAAGTTTAATAGGCTTGACAGTTCTACAGTTCTTAAAATACAGAAATAGTATCTGTAAACTATCAAGTCCTCAAAAAATTACGTTATTTTGCAAAATGTTGGACTAGTACCTCTCACATAGTTTAAAAAACAATTAGTACCCTATATTTACTAGTCCCCACTCCACTGAGATCATACAGTTTGAGAATTAGAAAGAACCTAGAAATCTTTGCTTCTTCTTGCTTTGTCTCGTTGCCCAAGGTAACATAGTTAGTGCAGATTGAAACTAGAAGCCTGGTTTCCAGAGTATTGTTTAGAATTCCCCTGCCTCCCATTTTTTCAATTAAATTATTGTATAGGTAATACATTCACAGCTTCAAATTCAAAAGATACTAAAGCACATACAGTGAAGTTTTCTTCATAACTCTTCCCTCAAACATGGAGTTCTCCCCCCCATAAGCAGCTATTAAACTTCTAGAGCCATTTTATGCATATACAAGCATAAATATGACCATATTATTTCCCCCATTTTTTAAACAAAATTATCATATATTCTGATCTGTTCCTTCCTTTTGCTAGCATTCTTTCCATCACACCATACTTTTAAGTACTTACATTCATATTTAGTGGAATGTTCAGTAACTACTTGTATGTAAAAAAATGTTTCTAGTAGTTAGATTTTTAAAAAAATAATTTAAAAGTTTTTTCAGTTACTGTTGACATGCAATATATTAGTTTCAGGTGTACAACATAGTTATTAGCTATTTATACAACCTATGAAGTGATCCCCCTGACTAGTACCAACCTGGCACCATGCATAGTTATTACAATATTATTCACTATATTCCCTCCCTGTGCTGTACTTTACATTCCCATGACTGTTTTTATAACTGCCAATTTGTACTTCTTAATCCCTTCCCCTATTTCACCCATCCTGCCAGCCCCACTCCTATCTGGCAACCATCAATTTGTTCTCTGTATCTGTGAGTTAGTTTCTGTTTCGTTTGTTTTTGTCTTTTAGATTCCACATATAAGTGAAATCATTCACTATTTGTCTTTCTCTGACTTATTTCACTTAGCATAATTCTCTGTAGGTCCATCCATGTTGTTGCAGATGGCAAGATTTCATTCTTTTTTTATGACTGAGTAATATTCCATTGTGTACATGTACACATCTTTATCCATTCATCTATCAGTGAATACCTAGGTTGCTTCCACATCTTAGCTATTGTAAGTGATACTACAGTGAACATAGGGGTGCATATATCTTTTTGGATTACCGTTTTCAGTTTTTTCGGATAAATACCCTGAAGTGGAATTGCTGGGTCATATGATAGTTATATTTTTAGTTTTTTTGAGGAACCTCCATACTGTTTTCCATAGTGGTTGCACCAGTTTACATTCCCACCAACAGTGCATGAGGACTGTTTTCTCCACATCCTTTCCAACACTTATTTATTGATAATAGCCATCCTGACGGGTATGAGGTGATATCTCATTGTGGTTGTAATTTGCATTTCCCTGATGATTAGTGACATTGAGCATCTTTTCATATGTCTATTGGCCATCTGTATGTCCTCTTTAGAGAAATGTCTCTTCAGTCACTGCCCATTTTTTAATTGGATTGTTTTTTTGGTGTTAAGTTGTACAAGTATCTTATATGTTTTGGATGTTAACCCCTTATTGGATGTATAATTGGCAAATATCTTCTCCCATCAAGTAGATTGTCTTTTATTTTCTTGATGGTTTCCTTCACTGTGCAAAAACTCAGTTTGATGTAGTCCCATTTGGTTTATTTTTTTCTTTTGTTTCCCTTGTCCTAGGAGATGTAGCCACAAAAATATTTCTAAGAGTGATGTCAGAGTTTTCTAATAATTTTGATTAAGATGAGTTTAATAAATAAAATATAGATTCTCATGTTATTGTTTCTTGGTATGAAAATTTCAGAAGCAATATAAACTCAAAGAATTCAAGAGGAGTAGAGAGATACCACAAAGAAATGAATCTGGACTGCCATGCATTAGAGAACTGTTACTACTTACATAATGCCCACTGTATGCTAGACAGCGTTCTAAATGCTTTACACATATTATTTAATTCTCAAAACAGTCCTGTGAGGCACTTTTGCCACCATTTTACAGATGAGAAAACTGAGTTACACAGAATGTAAATGAAACTTGATTTAGATAATACAGTAGCAGAGGCCTGATTCTAACCCAGGCAGTCCAAGCTCTTTACCACTACTTTAAATGGCATTTAGATCTAATATTGATAGAGTGATACCCATATCAGCTAAATTTTTAAAAATATGCAAACATTGGGGCCATTTTTTTACATTTGTGTGCCACAATGCCTAGTTTGTATTATAGCTTTTCCGTCTAGTCTAGAACAGTCTTTTTTGAAAAGTAAGGACATTACTATGAAGGCATGGTGTTGAAGAAGTAAGTGCCTGGGATATTAACCTGCTGAGTCTAAACTTGTGAAGATACGGCATTTTTCACACCTAGTTAGTGAACAGATATGTAGGGTAAGTTATCAGGAAGACTTAACAGAATAGCCAAGGGAGGAAAAATAAAGTGGATCTGGGCATATGGAGTGGAGGAGGGAGGGGGAAAAGAGTGAGACTGAATGCTAGGGTGGGATAGCCCATTTTGAGAGGTGTTAAGTCATGTGGATCTACTGCATAGAGCCTGGAGATTTGGGCCTGCGGTGTGGTGCTGGCTAAATCACCACGCAGAACTAGGAATTAAAGAGGGATTCATTTCCTTGATGATTCAGAAGAATTCTAAGGAAGAACATGAGGAAAAGCAGAGAACGGTGGCCACTTGGGTGAATAGCAGTGGTCATATTTTGATGTAATAGACGCATCTGGGTTGGAACAGGACTGGAATCTAGAGCTTGCCCAGAAAAAAGCAGAGCCAGGCATTCTTGTATGCCACGTGTCCTTGTAAACACAGGTAAGACTTACAAGCACAGAGCACTGGCTTTCTCTCTTGGGCAGTATTTGTATTAGATTGCACTAGACTTGTACTGTTAATCACTTTTCAAAATTCTTTTTTTTTAAGAGACTTTTATTGGGGAATTGGAGGATGGCAACAGCGCTGGGGAATTGGGGGAAGGGAAACAGACAAGATGCTGTCCTTTTGTTCTTCAGTCTAGTTGTGGAGGACGTTGCTTCACTGGCCCAAGTTGGCACCATCATTGCGCTCTTCCCAGGTGAGGCAGATCAGTCACCGGCTTCTAGACGACCGCTCACAGCAGCTGCGGGCCGCTCACGCTGTCTGCCGGCTACACATGGTAGCTTATGGCAGCCCACTGCAGCAGGGGACTGCAGCCTACGCCTGCGACCCATGGCAGCCCAGCTCTAGGTCGAGCTGTTGTTCAGCATCTTAGCTGTAGAGGGCAGTGTCACTGGCCCTCATATGTGGGATCTGAACCGGGGCCCTCTGGCATCCCAAGCCAGTTCTTAACCAACGTGCCACTCGGCCGGCCCACTTTTCAAAATTCTTACCCCAGAATCCTACTTCGGTGGCATGTCAACAGGGATTTCATAAACATTTGATTCACATTTTAACATTTTAAACTTTAAAGCACTATAAACGTTTATATACATTCAAATGCATATCATGCTAAATTTTAACACATTAGGGACCACTGATTTGTACTGCCAGGTTACCTCAAAGGAGTTATGCTAGGTGAAAAAAAAGCCGGTTTTCAAAGGATACATGCTATATGATTGCATTTATATAACATTAGAGTAAAGTTATAGAGATGGAGAACAGATTAGTGGTCACCAGAAGTTAGGAATGGGGGAAGGGGTTGTGTGGTTGTGGAATAGTATGAGGGAACTTCGTGGAAGGGAATAGTTCTGTATCTCAGTTGTGGTTACTGGAAGCTAAAAATGTGATAAAATTGTGTAGAACCATACATGTGCGCGTGCACACATTTTGCATATAAAACTGGTGAAATCTGAATAAACTGGATTGTACAGGGTGTTTCCTGGTTGTGATATTGTACTAGAGTTAAACACAAGATGTTATCATTGGGGGAAGTTAGGTGAAGGGTGCTTGGGACCTTCCTGTGCATTTTTTGCAAATTACTGTAATTTATAATTATTTTAAAATAACTAAAATGAAACAAAACGGCAATGTATTTAGAATATCTGAGTGAAATGAAGCAAAAGAAGAAAAGTTAAAAATATTGATAATGCCAATACCCAGGATAACAATCCTTGTAGTAGTTTCTTGTTTTTTTTGTGCATATACTTGGATTTTAAAAAATTCTATTGTTTAGAGAGATTGTAGCTTTATACTGGTATTTTTAAAATTTAGGCCAGGGGCCGGCCGAGTGGCGCGTTGATTAAGAGCTGGCTTGGGACGCCAGAGGGCCCCGGTTCGGATCCCACATATGAGGGACAGTGACGCTGCCCTCTACAGCTAAGATGCTGAACAGCTCAACCGGGAGCTGGGCTGTGGCGAGTCGCCGGCGGGCGTAGGCTGCAGCCCCTGTGGCAGTAGGTTGCCTTGGGCTACCGTCTGTAGCCAGCAGCCAGCGTGAGCGTCCAGAAGCCAGCGACTGATGTGCCTCGCCCGGGAAGAACGCAATGATGGTGCCAACTTGGGCCAGTGACGCAACGTCCTCCACAACTAGACTGAAGAACAAAAAGGACAGCAACTTGTCTGTTCCCCTTCCCCCTATTCCCCAGCGCTGTTCCCTTCCCCCAATTTCCCAATTAAGAAAAAAAAATTTAGGCCAGTGCTTGTTTGCCAATGTAATGTTATATAAGCAAATTCACTACTATAGAACTCTCATTTTATTATGCAATAACGTGACTGCCTTATGCATAATATCCTAATGTCATGATTAGTGTGTATATTTTAGCATTTTTATTTTTAACCAAAATATTTGTGATTACCAAGTATTCTTATTCCTTAATATTAGAGATTTAACTTAGAAATGTTCTACTTAGACTTCTGGACAGGTGCAATACAATCTTTAGATAGCATTAATGTACTATTTTTTTAAAAACCCAAAAAACTCGTATTTGCAACTGCTAATCTCTGTGAATTAGGTTTTTCTCGATATGGCACAATTAGAACCAATTTGACTGCCCCAATCATCGATGATTTAAAGTTTGTGTTCACCAGAAGGGCTTCATTGTAAATGTTATAAATGTGAGCTTTTAAAATATACTGATAGAATAAAATACTGCTTCATTCTGTTTCTCATATTGCAGATACACATAAAATTTCATTCAGAAAAAAGTTCTTTGGCTACAAAAATATTTTTAAGCCATTTTATGATCTATAAACTTTTTTTTGTTATAAACATGTGTAATTTACAGGAATTTCAAGGACACTATTGTTGTTATGTGATTATTGACCTTTGTAAAAACAATTATTGTATTTGAGAAGTAAAATAGTAGAAGATCCATGACAAAATAGGAATTCAAGTTGGCTGTACTCAACTCCACGTTGTGTTTTAAGAGTTTTATTTATTTCCTCATGTGCATTGTGCTAATGGTTAAGAGCACAGATTCTAGAGCAAGAGTACCTGGATTGAAATCTTGGCTCCATAACTTGATCTTTCTTGTTTCCGTTTCCTCTTCCATAAAATGAGGATAATATGAGGTTCGTGCAAAAGTAATTGTGGTTTCGGACCATGAATTTTAAATCATTATAGCTAGGCTCAAACACATTTTTATTAATTAGAATAGGGACCATTTCAATCAACACATTTTTGCCAACAGGAAATAAATTTGTTTATTCCTGTAGCATAAAAATCCGTGCTTTGGGATTCTGTGCACTCTTGGAAAGCGATTTCTGCATCCTGCTGGTTGTGGAAGTGTTTTCCTTGCAGAAAGTTGTTGAGATGCTTGAAGAAGTGGTAGCCTGTTGACGACAGGTCAGGTGAATATGGTGGATGAGGCAAAACTTCATAGCCTGATTCATTCAACTTCTGAAGCGTTGGTTGTGTGATGTTCGGTTGGGCGTTATTGGTGAAGAATTGGGCCCTTTCTGTTGACCAATGCCAACTGCAGGCGTTGCAGTTTTCAGAGCATCTCTTCGATTTGCTGAGCATACTTCTCAGATGTAATGGTTTTGCCAGGATTCAGAAAGCTATAGTGAATTAGACCGACAGCAGACCACCAGTGACCATAACCTTTTTTTGGTGCAAGTTTGGCTTTGGGAAGGGCTTCAGACCTTCTAGATCCAACCACTGAGCTGGTCGTCGCCGGTTGTCATATAAAATCCATTTTCATTGCGCATCACAATCTGATCAAGAAATGGATCGTTGGGGCCGGCCGAGTGGCACATTGGTTAAGAGCTGGCTTGGGACGCCAGAGGGCCCCGGTTTGGATCCCACATATGAGGGCCAGTGACACTGCCCTCCACAGCTAAGATGCTGAACAACAGCTCAACCTGGAGCTGGGCTGCCCTGAGTCGCCGGCGATGGCGTAGGCTGCAGCCCCTGCTGCGGTGGGTTGCCATGGGCTACCGTGTGTGGCCAGCAGCCAGCGTGAGTGGCCGTCCAGAAGCTGGCGACTGATCTGCCTCACCCGGGAAGAGCGCAATAATGGTGCCAACTTGGGTCAGTGAAGCAACGCCCTCCACAACTAGACTGAAGAACAGAAAGACAGCAACTTGTCTGTTCCCCTTCCCCCAATTCCCCAGTGCTGTTCCTATCCCCCAATTCCCCAATAAAAATGTTTAAAAAAAAAAAAAGAAATGAATCGTTGTTGCCTAGATTCAGAATAAGAGAAGATGACACTTCAAAACGGTGATATTTTGATTTGCTGTCAACTCATGAGGACCCCACTTATGGAGCTTTTATCACATTTTCAATTTACTTCAAATGCCGAATAACCATAGAATGGTTGACGCTGAGTTCTTCAACTTCTCGTGTACTTGTAAAAGGATCAGCTTTGATGATTGCTCTCAATTGGTCCTTGTCAACTTCTGATGGCTGGCCACTATGCACCTCATATTGAAGGCTCTTGCCTCCTTTGCAAAACTTCTTGAACCACCACTGCACTGTATGTTCGTTAGCAGTTCCTGGGCCAAACGTGTTGTTGATGTTGCGGGTTGTCTCTGCTGCTTTACGACCCATTTAAAACGAATAAGAAAATCGCTCTAATTTGCTTTGTGTCTAACATCATTTCCATAGTCTAAAGTACATATAAAATAAACAGCAAGTAAAAAGTCATTAACAAAAAAATATAAAGTGAGAAATGCACATTAAAATTATGTATAGCATAACCACATTTATTTAAGAATGTATTCCAATATCAAAGGCAAATTTCAACGCAAAAACTGCGGTTACGTTTGTATCAACTTAATAGTGTCTAACGCAAGATTACTGTGAATATGGAGTGCACCGTTGCGCCAGTACCTGTAAACAGTTTTAGCACAGTGCCTGGAACACGAGTAAGTTGAAGTCACACTATATGTATTGTATAGTTTTTTTCCTCATTTAACATGTCACAGCTATTAGGTTGTCGGAAAAGTCATGACGTATTTTTCATTTTTTCGTTGCAAAAATGCGTCATGACTTCCCCCAACAGCCCAATATTTTCTCACGTCTTAAATTCCACCAGCAGTGTAAGAGAATGTCAGGTGTCCTGTGTCCTTGCTAGTATTGGGCATTTTCATTTTTTTTAATCTTTATCAATTTGATATATGAAAATGTCATCTCATTGTTTTGATTTGAATTCTCCGCAAGCATAAGCAAGGTTTAATGGTTTTCACATTTTTATTAACTGTTGGCATGTCTTCTCTTGAGTCTTGCCTGTATAGGTATTAGAATATTTTTATATTGATTTAGACAAACGCCTTATATATTTAAAGGATATGAGTATATTATATTAATTGTTAATATTTTTGCCATTTTAGTTTCATTTTAGTAGTACATCGGGTTTTTTTAAATGTATGAAAAGTTTAATTTTTCTTTGTAGTTTTTTCATATGTTTTAAGTTTACAAGAGCATTTCTTATTCTGATATCAGATGAATGTGCATTTATAATTTCTTTTAGTTTTGAAAAAAATTACTTAATTATCTGGAATGTAACTTATCAGGTGTTAGATGAGTGTAACCTGAATTTTTGTACTGACATGTTTAATGAGCATTTGTATTTCTTTTGAATATTATCTGTTTATACCCTCACGTTTTTCCCTTTTTGGTTGTATTCTTCTTGTAGCAGAAGTTCTTTAGATACCACAATAGTTAATCCTTTATAGTTTTGTTTTGTATGTGATTTATGTGGTGGTAAAAATTGAGAAATTTTATGATTGTATACCAGTTAGAGATCCCAGGAATATTAGAATTCTTTTCAGTCAACAGCCACTATTTTCATTTCTGTAGGGTCCCTGAGGAAGAGATATATATTAAATATTTGTACTGGCAAATGAAAAACCAGAATACTTTGCATTTTATTTTTAACTAGGACTTGGGTACCAAACTCTTAAGACACAAGGCAGAAACGAGCCCAGTTGGTTCATGTGGAGAGGCTGTTTTTCCAATCTAGTTAAGCTTAATTTGTTTCAAACTGAAATAGGCCATGAGAGGCACCCCATCCATCTCCCCACTTCTCAAACACAGCTGGACCTTTCCTTGTGGTGTGAGCAGAGCCTGCTCTAACTCTTACCTGGCAGTGCTCAAGGCCATGGAACCAGAGAGAACCCTTTTGCCCTAGCTGACGGCTTGGCCACCTGCCTCACGCCTGGCCTTGACCACCAGCCTCAGGCCTTTTCTGCCCAAGCAGTAGGTTTGGCTCCAACTATTACTTGGAGAAGGGAAAAGCCCTCTCGTGAAGGCTTTCCATACCACTTCAGTCACCGGGAAGAAGCAGAAGAGTGAGCCTACTGTGTGCTGACCTTTTAATGATCCTACCCAGTAGCACACAGATCCAATTAGTACTCTCAAATCTGTTGTCTTTTATCTGAGTGAGAGGGGCTGTGATTCCTCACTTCTAAAGATAACACAAAAACTTTCAGCCATTCTCAGAAGCGTTGGTTTTCTCTTGGGTTGTTAACTTGTCTCAAATCAACCAAAAAGAGGTGGAGTAAAAACTGGTTTGCTGAGTATTGCACATAACCCATATTCTTTCTTAACTATGCATCAACCTGCAGTGCTCATGAGACGTACTCTTCTCTTGCTTAATGGCTCATGACCTATTCTTGATTTTCCTCCTATCACTTGGTTCCTTCTTGGTTTTCCTTACTGGCCTGATGTCCCCGGGATCTGCTCTACACCCCGTCAGTCTTCTTTTCCTTGTCACATCTGTGTCCATGGCTTCACTTACACATGAATCCAAAATTTATATTCAAGCCTGGATATCTCCTTTGAGCTAGTCTAGATCAGCATATCTAATTGCCTGCTGGACGTCTCTATGTGGATGTCTCTATGTGGATGTCTCAAAAGTACTATAAATTTAACATGTCCAAAATTTAATTTATATTCTTCCCTGAAAATGCTGTTTTCTATCTATGTTTTCTATCAGTGAAAGGCATAGCCATCCAAGCTGTTGTGCAAGTCCAAAACCTGGGAGTTGTCCTTGGTTGTTTCTCTCCCCTCCCCCATCAAATCCAGTCAGTCACCAGGTCCATTTGATTTTTTTAAACTTCTTTTTGTTCTGATTTGTATCATACATATAGAAAAGCTGTGTATCTTTTTTTGATGTAATAATTACAAAGCATAACCCTTGTAACCAACATTCAAGTCATCAGAGAGATAATTGTCTGGGCTCCAGAAAGCCCTCCTGAAACTCCCTCCTCCTTCTCAAGAGTGACCTCTGTCCTGAATTTTATGCTAATCACTTTCATACTTTTCTACTTAAGATTGCATCCAAACTTGGTGGTTTAGTTTTGCTTGCTTTTTCAACTATATAAATGGAAATTTAGTTGGTATTCTTTACTCAGGCTGCTTTCCCTCAACATTATTTTGTGAAATTCACCCATGTTTTATGGAGTTGTAGTTTATCATTGCTGAATATTATAGGACTATATCAATTGATTTATTTACTTTTTTTGGATAGACATTTAAATTGTTTTCATTGTGGCAATTATGAATAATGCTGCTCTGAACATTTTTGTGTATATTCAGTTTTAGTTCATAATGCCAGACTGTTTTCCAAAGTGGTTGCACTAGTTTAGATTCCTGTCAATGATGTATAAGAATTCCTGTTTTCTTGCCTCTTTCCCAAGCCTTAGAATTGTCAATCTGTTAAATTGTATTAACCATTCTGGTATACATGTAATGGATTTTTAGGTGTAATTAAGGTATATTTTCATATACGGTAAAATGCAAAAATCTTCGATTTACAGGTTGAAGACTGTTTTACGTGTGCGTGGAGCATTTCCACTATCCCAGACAATTCTCTCATATTCCTTTCCAATCAGAAGCTGCTATTCTGATATACTGCTTTGACCTCAGCCAGCCACTGTCAGTTTGTTTTGCCTCTTCTTGAACCTTGTTTCAGTGGGCTCATAACAACAGTATGTGCTCTCTTGTGTCTGGCTTCTTTTGCCCAGCATAATTTTTTTGTTGTTGTTGTTATTTGCAGTTCATCTGAGTTGTTGGTTTTATCAGTTATTTTTTTATTGCTTAGTTCCATTGTGTGGTTATCATTTTCTTATTATTTCAAGGCTTTGGCTGTTATGAATTAAGCTGCTATAAACAGTCTCTTGCAAATTTTTTTATATGCACACACACTCATTTCTCTTGGGTTTATATTGCGAATGGATTTTTTGGGTTGTAGAGTAGGTGTTCAATTTTATTGGAAACTACGGAACAATTTCCCAAAGTGGTTGTACTATTTAACCCTCTTCTTTGGTTTTAATTTGCATTTTCCTGTTTACAAATGAAGTTGAGCAGCCTTTCATATGTTTATTGGCCTTTGGCTATCTTCTCTTTGAAAGGTTCATTAAGGGTTCATTAGAGCCTTGCCAATGTTTCTACCTGGTGTTCTGTCCTTGTCTTATTCATCTGTTTTCAGATATTCTCTTCCACTCTGGCTTGCCTTGCCTTTCATTTCCTTAAAGATATCTTTTGATTAACATAAGTTCTTAATTTTAATGAAGTTAAATATGTCAGTCTTTTTCTTTATAATTAGAACGTTTTATATCCTAGTGATGAAGTTATTTTATATTATTTTCTCTTTGTTTTGCTGTTCACATTGAGATCAACAATCTATGGAATTTTTAATGGTGTGAGATGAGTCAGCGTCATTTTTTTCCTGTATGACTGTAATTATGTGGCACCACCACTTGTAGTCACTTTTGTCATGTATTAGATGAGTGTGTAGATACAAGGATTTGTCTGGGCTCTCCCGTTCCATTCTTCTGTTTGTCCGTGTGCCAGTGTACCACTGTCTTTAAGTACTCTGTGTCAGTAGTTCTGGGACTGCGTCTGGTCCCTGAGGTCCTTTTTAGTAGGTCTTCGAGGTCAAGACTATTGTCATAGTAAGAATAGGATGCTCTTTGCCTTATTCACTTTCATTCTCTCATGAGTGTGCAGAGGCTGCATGTGATAGTGAAACAGATTGAGTACAGAAGCAGCTAGGAGAATTCAGCTATCTCCTGTTAAGCCAGATATTAAAGAGATCTACAAAAATGTAAAACAGTGCCACTCTTCTCACGACATTTTTTGTTTTGAAAAATAGTTATTTTCATAATAAGTGTTATTTCTGTTAGCATATAATGGATTCCTTGTTATTTTAAAATTTTTTAAAATTTCTGTTTTAATTTGGATTGTGATACCTATAATAGATAAACTCATATAAACTAAAGCTCTTTAGAGTCTCAGTAATTTGTAGGAGTTTGAGAATTACTCAAAACAAAAATTTGAGAATTGCTACTCTAGTTTTATACATCTTGATATCCAGTAAATAATAAGTTTTGGCTATTTTTGACCCCTTGCATTTGCATATACATTTAGAATCAGCTTGTGAGGTTCCACAAGAATACCTGTTTGGATTTTTATTGGAATAGCATTGAATAAGTTTAGGGATAATTGAAATCTTCATACCTTCCAACTCATGAACATTATCTCTTTATGTGTTTTGGTCTTCTTCAGTTTTTTTCTTAATAACGTTTTATAGATTTCTAAATAGAGGTTTTGCACATCTTCCCAACAGAATTTTTTAAGGAAAAAAAAAGTCTACATAGAAATAAATTTAACAAGAAAATGAAGAATATCTTTGAAAAATATTGTAAAACTATACTGAGGAACATAAAAGAATAAATGCTGAAATATAGTTTCTTGGATAGAGTAACTCTCACACAGGAAAGGTATCAGTATCCCCTCTAAATAGATGCCATATTTTCTATTGTTAGATACACTTTCATTTTATCATTTCTAAAATTGAGATATGCCTTAAAATTTGTGGCATCTTCCAATCATTTCTGGCCATGCGGTAGTGGTGACGAAGTTTTAAGAACATAACCAATTTATTTCACTCATTTTCGTCTCATTATAAGCACAACTCATGTGATGTAAAGTCAAAACTATTTAAAACTAAAAGAGCTCTTTTAATAGGCATAAAATAAAAACCTTCACTCATAAGGTAGCATTATGTCATAGTGTGGCAATGTCTTTTTTTTAGTGCTACATAAAATAATTGTACATCTTACATTGATGGTATCTGGGTGTTGATAACATCTGTAAATGCAATGTAATCCCAATTAATATCTCAACAGGCTTTTAAAAACTTGATTCTAAAGTTTCTATGAAAGAACAAAAGTGAAATTTTTAATAAAAATTATGAAAATCAGTATTCATGAAGGAGGGATTAGGGTTATTAAAGTCTTAAAGCCAAAGTAATTAAGAGCACGAGAGTGGACGGATTGTCACTGGAACAGAGTTGAGAGTATTGAAGTAGCCTCATTTATAGAAATGTCATATGTGATAAAGATGAAAACAATTCTTCAATAAATATTGTAGTATTTATCGGGTCACCTAAGTAGTGATTAGGGAAAAAAGAAAGTGAGCTTGTTATATTACTTAAAAAAAACTTTCATTGAGGTATAATTCACAGATAGGAAAGTACACATATTTTAAGGGACCAACTCAATAAACATGTATGTATTCATAAAGTATCCACCACCTAGATCAAGATACACACCATCTCCAGCACCCCAAAATTCTCTCTATGCTCTTTCTAGTCAATACCTTCTCTTCCAGTGATAACCACTTTCCTGACCTCCATTTATAGGTTAGTTTTGCCTATTTTTGATCTTCAAATAAATCTAATCATATAGTAAGTCTTTTGTGTCTAGCTTCTTTTGTTTAACGTGTCTATGAGATTTATTTAGGCTGTATGTAGCAATTGTTCTTTTTTATTGTGTGGTATTATGTTGTGTTAATATGCCACACTTTATTCTACCGTTGATAGAAATTTTGGTTGTTTAAATTTTTTTGGCTAAACTGAATAAAACTGCTAAGAACATTGCTGTACATGTTTGGTTGGCATAAATACGTATGTAGGATATATGTATGTTTAATTTTAGTATATATTGCCAAACAGTTTTCCAAGTGATTGTACCAGCTTAGCACTCTTACCAGCAATGTATGAGAGTTTCAGTTGCTCTAAGTTTAAAAAAAAACCAGAAACCAAAAAGAAAAAAATGTTGATGAGTTTGCATAAAGACAGACAAAACCTATGCAGGGCAAAAACTAGCATAAACAAAATTGAAACTTCAGAGAGAAATAAACTGAGGAAAATTATTTGCCGTGCATCATGGTCAAGGAGCTAATTTCCTTTTTAAAAAAACAACAAAGAAATAAAAAAACCCATGAGTCCTTTTAAATCAGTATGTGGAAAAGTCCAACAACTCAATAGACTAATGGGCACAGAACATTAAAAGACATTTGCAAGTAAAGAGAAATGTTTCTTCAACAGGAAATAATCCTCAATTTCAGTCATAATAAGAGAAAAGCAAACTGAAACTATATTGAAAGCATTTTTAATATACCAGGTTGGCAAAGATCAGTTCAATTAACTTGGCTAAGATGTAGAGAAACAGCTACTCCTTGTAGTAATGGTAGGATTTTAAACTGGGAAGCAGCTTGATGATAGTCACTAAAATTATGACTGTACATACCTTAGGAGTAGTACGGATAAGTAAAGAATGATGTAGTTATATAACGGAATGGTAGAGAACAAGAATGAATTAGCCACAGTTCACACACAACATAGATGATTTCACATACTGTTGAGTAAAAGAGCCAGACACAAAAATATAATAAGTTCAAGGGCCGGCCGAGTGGCACTTTGGTTAAGAGTTGGCTTGGGACGCCAGCTCTGAGCAGCAGGGCCCCAGTTCAGATCCCACATTAGGGCCAGTGATGTTGCACCCTCTACAGCTAAGATGGTGAACAACAGCTCGACCTGGAGCTGGGCTGCCGTGAGTCACTGGCGACGGCTTAGGCTGCAGTGGGGCTGGCCGGCAGCAGGCGAGAGCTTTTGTGAGCTGCCATGAGCCGCCGTGAGCGGCCGTCCAATGGCCGATGAGTGAGTGCCTCAGCCGGGAAGAGCGCAATGATAATACCAACATGGGCCAGTGAAGCAACGTCCTCCACAACTAGACTGAAGAACAAAAGGACAACAACTTGTCTATTCCCCTCCCCTCCCCCACAAAAATATAAGTTCGAAAACAGATAAATGCAATCTATAGTGTTAGAAGTCAGGGTAGTATTACCTTTAGGGGAGCTCACTGAAAAGGAACACATGGGGCCTTTGGGGGGGGGGTGTTTCCATTGGGAAATTTTATCAAGCTATGAACTTAGTATTTGTGTACTTTCCTGAATATATGCTATACTTCAGTAAAATTTTTTGAATAAAAATAGTGTGTATACACACAGTCATAAAGAATGCACATACCCTTTGTTTTAGCTTGTAAACACACACTCGCTTGTATATGGGGGGATTAAATAGTATGAGGACATTCATTGCTGTGTTTGTAATAGCAGAGTTTTGGGCAAAGCTTAATTAAGCATCAGTAGGAAACTGGTAAAATAACTAATGGTATAGTCATACAGTGAGTTGATAGCAGCTCTTAAAAGGAGTAAGGCAGTCCTGTGTGAACTAATCTAGAAATGTCTCTAAAGGTATATTAAATGAAAAGTCCACGGAGCAGGAATGGCCTATCTAGTGTGCTGCTGTTTCTGTATGGGTATTTTTCATGGCATATATATACGAGCATATATAAATAGAATATCTCCAGGAGGATAGAAAAATGCTGACTGTCTCTAAGGACAAGCAGGTGGCTGGGGGACAAAATGGGCAATACTTTTTCTTTGTATACTATTTAGTGACTTTTTTTTTTGAGTTTTTAATTGTGACAAAATGATATAACATGAAATTACCATCTTAATCGTTACAAGTGTACAGTTCAGTACTGTTCAGCATATTCACATTGCTGTTCAACCAGACTCCATAACATTTTCATGCCCATTGAACAACTACCCTTGGTAACCACCATTCTACTTTCTGTCTATAAATTTGACTACACTAAATATGTCATGTGAGTGGAATCATACAGTATTTATATTTGTCTTTTTGTGACTGGCTTATTTTACTTAGCATAATGTCCTCAAGGTTCATCCATACTATTTTGTGACCATTGGATTTTGTACCATGTTCATTAATTGCCTATTTTTAAAAGAACATTAAAAATAAAAAGGTTATAAACCTTATTGTTCAGAACTGGTTAATTACATGGTAAACAGTTGATAGCGTATATTATTCAGCTCAACAAATGCCAATTTTGGCAGCAAAATAACTTTATGCCAAAGTGCCATTTGAATCCTTATTTCATGTGTTTCTCCTTTCCCATCTTCAGGTGCCTGCCAAATGTAGATTCATCGAGTCCCCAGCTTGCTTCATGGTTTTCCCTGGGCTCATTGTGTGACTTTGGCCTCTGCTTAAAATCTACCTCTTTACCCCTGGCACAGTCTGATTCTATGCCGTCTATTGCTTCCTTTTTACAGATTTCTCCTGTATCCCTGGGAAAAAAGGGGAGAGGGTGTTATTCTGCTAGCTGATAGGTGCAGAGTAAGATAATTATTCGAGAGCCTTGTGCAGTAATATTGTTTCCCACAAATTGAAACTCATTGTTTCCGTTAGGATTGTCGACTGGATGTGGGGACAGAGGATCAAGTTGAAATGGCTCTAAAGTTTATGGGAGGACTTTGTACCATTAACTAGAACAAAGGGGGATAGGCAGGCTCTAGGTGGGAGATACATGACAGGTTTTTGAAAGTATTGGTTTGAGATGCTGGCCTACAAAACAGTTGGAGCTGTGAGCTAGAAATGGGGATTTGGAAAATACCTTCTCGTTATAAATTTAGTGTATGTCTTTCTTTGTCTCTCGCTCCCCCCCCCCCCCGTCAAAAACAAAAAGTATAAAAAATTATTCATAAAACAAAATCACTCTTAACATTTTAATTCAGTTACCTTCTGGTTTTTTTTTCAGGTTACATACATATAGAAGTACATATATAAACTTATTTTAAGATGTAGTTGGGGTTTTACATTTTGTATTCTGCTTTTTTCCTTTGTGTTTATTCTTGAATGAAGTAGTACAAGGCCAGGTATATATTATGGTGCCTCTGTTGAGTTAGGAATCAGCAGCAAAAGAGGTTGTAAATGAAATTGTGGAACTTGTTGAAACTGCATATGGTGAGATTCTGCACAGATGGAGAAGAAAATGTGGCAAGGATGGAACTTTGGAAATTTGCCTATATTTGAGGATTCAAGAATAAGAAATCATAATCAGAGTAGTAGGAGAATTAAAATAGTGTCAAACTAAGAGTGGATTGAATTCCAAGAAAAATGAAGTAGTATTGTTACATATTTTTAAAAGGCAGAGCTGGGGGAAGACTAAGACAAAGGCTTTAGATAGGATACTGTGAAATCACTAGTTGATTTACAAAATTTATTCTGTTGAGCAATGATGGAATAACAAAGACTGAATATACCTAGCTATCTTAAACAACTAGGAAACTAGACGGTATATGAAATAACAGTTTGCTGTCTCCTTGAGTCTGGCTGAATACTGATCTGCACATGCATGAGAGGAAACCATCTGAGGCCAGAGGAAGAAACCCACTGGGAAACAGTAGGCTGGAACTCAGAAAGCGTTGGAAATAGTCTGTGTTCTCATTAGCCTGAGTATACATAGGGCATCAAAAAACTATTGCCTTGATGACAGAGCTAAATTAACCCTAAATTAAAGGCTGCTCTAGACCTGCCCTAACAAAATATAAAAGCAAGCCTTGGAGGATCCAGCTGATTCCAAGCAACTTAATTGTATGCCACAGCAAAGACAAACACCGTTTAAAGGAATACAGCAAAATCCAGCACCCAAAACAAAATTCAAAATGTCTGGCATCCAATAAAAAATTGCCAGGTACGCAAAGAACCTAGAAAATATGACCTGTAATCAGAAAAGTCAGTCAATAGAAACAGACCCAGGAATGACAGAAATGATGGAATTAACAAGTAAGGACATTAAAACAGCTATTATAATTATGCTTTAGCTGTTCATGTAGGTAGAGAAAATGGTTACCATAATGGGGAGAGAAATGGAAGATATAAAAAAGGCCTAGCTAGAACTTACAGAGATGGGAATGGAATGAAAAATATACTAATGGGATTAACAGCAAATCAATGAACTTGAAGATGTAACAATAGAACCTGTCCAAAATGAGATTGGAAATGTGGGGCAAATTAGTAGAGCATCATTGACTAAAAAGGGATAGTAGTCAGGGACAAAAACAGTCTAACATTGGAGCCCCAGAAAAGAGAGAGGGGAAGACAAAAGTCTTTTTTAAATTAATGACCAGAAAATTTTCTGATTTGATGAAAACTACAAACCCACAGATCCAAGAAGCTCAACAAATTTCAAGGATAATAAATATAAAGGAAACCACACCAAGGCACATCATAATCAAATTGCTGATAATTAGTGATAAAGAGAAATTTGGAAAGCAGGCGGAGAAAAAAGGAAACGTATAGACTTACAAACATAAAAATGTCAGCAGATTTTTCATCAGAAATTGAGCAAATCAAAAGACAACGAGAGATCTTTAAAGTGCTTTAAAAAAACAACAAACTATCAGCCTACTACTATTCTTTACCTAGGAAAATACCTTTCAGAAATAGGAGTGAAATAAAGATTTTGAACAAACTAATGCTGAGAGCATTTGTTGCCAACAGACCTGCCCAATAAGAAATGTTAAAGGAAGCTATTCAGACAGAAAGAAAATTACGAGTATTTAAGATGGACATTTGGATCTTTACAAGGAATTGAAAAGTACTGGAAATGGTAAATGTGGGGATAAATATAAAGACATTTTTTAATCCTTTTAAAAGATGATTGAATTGAGAGCAATTGCTAACAAGTATGGGGTTTCTTTTTTGGGGTGATGGAAATGTTCTGGAATTAGATAGTGGTGATGGTTGCACAACATTGTAAATTAAATAGTAGATTTAAAAGGATACCTGGTTTAAAACCATGTATTGTGAAGTTTACCAGGTTTACAAAGAAAGTGTATGACAGTAGCGCAAAGAATGGGAGGGAGGGAAATGAAAGTACATGATTATAAAGTTCTTAACACTGTACATGAAGCGCTATACCTTAGGAAAGCAGAATAAGTTAAAGATGTCTAATGTAAAGCCTAAAGCAACTACTATAAAAATCAAACAGAAGTATAGCTAATAATTGTGGAGATAAAGTGGAATCCTAAGAAAATACTCCAATTACTCCAAAGATGTCAGGAAATGAAGGGAAAAGGAATAAAGCACAGACGGGACAAGCAGAAAACAGCAAGTTGGCAGATTTAAACAGCCATATCAAGCTATTATTACATTAAATGAAAATGGTCTTGAGGGGCGGCTGGGTGGCTCAGTTGGTTAGAGCGTGTGCTCTCAACAAGGTTGCCAGTTCAATTCCCGCTTGGGATGGTGGGCAGTGCCCCCGAAACTAGATTGAAAATGACAACTGAACTTGGAGCTGATGGGTCTTGGGAAAAACACAGTGTTCCCCAATAAAGTTTAAAAAAAAAAAAAGGTCTTGAAAAATGCATTCTGGTTAAAAAACAATTTGGCAAAGCAAAGAAGATAAAAATTACCTCCAGTTTCACCACCATTAACATTGTACTGCACTTGCTCCTAATTGATTTTTTTGTGTATACACGTGTACGTGTGTATATATATTAGTATGCATACATGTGCTGTCCGTTTGTGTCCATTTGTTTATTAGTTTTGTCATTTGTTCCTGTACCTGAACCACCTCAACACACAAAAATACGGCATCACAAGAATTTTAGTAGTAGAAAGTTAGGGCTTAAGAGTTTTTACAGTCATGCCCCGTATAACTTTGGTCAGCAATGCACCACATATACAATGGTGGTCCCATAAGATTATAATGGATTATAAGTAAAAGATTTGCAATGTTGAGAGAAAAGTCTGAACCCAACTACGATGTTGAATTTACTTCTAGCTCTTGGTGGTTTAAACATGAGGAGGCTCAGCATGCTGTCCACCTGCCAGCCGTGTGCCTGACCAGGGCTGGAGCCTGTGGAGTTGGAGAGGGTGGAGGAGGAGGGGAGCCTGGGAGCCTGCCCAAGCTCACCCCTGCACATGCACATGCGTGCACACACCTGTACACAAACTCACTTCCCTCCATTTTTCTTTCTCTGTCTTTCCTCCCAGCCCCATTCCACATCCATATCTCTCTTCCTCTCTTAATTATTTCTTGTCTCAAGATTTATCTCTCTGGGTCTCTTTCAACTTCAGCCCTTCCTTTCTCTCCTCTTCCTTCCCTTTCTCCCTTACTCCCTTCTTTCCTCCTGACATCTACTCTCCCTCCAAAGATGCCACCCTCCACAGCCATCTCTCAGTCCCTCCAATGCACACACATGAATACACACTTGGCTATGTTTAGATTCACAAATACCATTGTGTTACAGTTGCCTATTAGTATTCAGTACAGTAACATGCTGTACAGGCCTGTAGCCCAGAAGCAATAGGCTACATCATACAGCCTAGGTGTATAGTAGGCTGTACCATCTAGGTTTGTGGAAGTACGTGCTGTGATGTTCACACAACAACGAAATAAACTAATGATGCACTTCTCAGAACGTATCCTTGTTGTTAAGCAATGCATGGCTATATTTGCAAATATTGCCACGTGGGAGTATTCCAGACATTTGCTTCTTGAACTGTTTTTTGAGACCCCCAAAACAGAACTGGATCAAAGAAACAACCAAGTAATCAAAGTTTGAATACAGTGGTTTCCCCTTATCCAAGGATTTCGCTTTCCAGGGTTTCAGTTACCCATAGTCAGCCATGGTCTGAAAATATTTAATGTAAGTTCCAGAAATAAACAATTAATAATTTTAAATTATGTACCATACTGTGTAGTGTGATGAAATCTCATGCAATCCCGCTTCATTGTGGTATGTAAATCATCCCTTTGTCCAATGTACCCACTTCCCACCTGTTAGTTGCTTAGTAGCTTTCTTGGTTATCAGAGAGAGAGAGAGATCACATTCACATAACTTTTGCCATTAATAATGTTATTGTTATTAATCTCTTACTCTGCCTAATTTATAAATTAAACTTTATCACAGGTATGTAGATATAAAAGGAAACAGTATATATAGGGTTCGGTACTATCTGCAGTTTCAGGCATCCACTGGGGGTCTTGGAACGTATTTCCCATGGGTAAGGGGGGCCTAATATATAAGCCACCTATTTTTGAGAGGACCACAAATTCAGAACTTGAAAGAATTGGAGTTATTCCTTTCCTTAATTACTTACATTTTGGAACTTGGCCCCAGATGCCCAAAGATGAATGAGAGTTCCTATTCTCAAGGAGCCCAGTCTAATACCAGACACAGATGATAAAAGCAAAATGAATACTACAACAAAATGTGGTGGTAGTGTATCAGAAGTGTGAAGGAGGTCCATAATTTGTGGTCTATGTTTTCTACTGAGAGGCCAGCAGAGGTATATGCAGAAAGAAGGAGATTTGAGATTGCAGTTCGGAGTAATAGATTTTAACCTGGGATGAGAAAAATAAAAATTACAAAGAACGGCTTAAGGGTTTTTTCCTAGTAGTAAGCGTCCTTAATGGAGGGAAAGTGAAACTAATACATATATTGACTCAAGAAAACTGATTTGAAGGAAAATGGGACTGAGCAACGAAGGAAATGCTTCACAATCAACCTCATTTGTGCTTAACTCCTAGAATCCTTATTACTTTCCACATTCAATGCGAAATTAATTATTCAAACATTAAGTTAAAATGAAGGTTTATTATTTTTTCCTCATGCCTGAAAACTATTGATGGTAGTTATATTTCTGTTGGCCTCAGGCATCCTCTTTCCCAGCACTTTACTGTCTTGAAAGAGAGTGGCTTAGGTTTGCTTTCACCTTCCAGAATTACCCACAGCAGACTTCCCAGAGTTAGGTTTTGATTAACAATATAGGAGTATGCCGAGTATGCCGATGTGAATACTGTTTTTGTTTTTCTTCATTGTAGAAGAAAAATCTGACATTTTTCTTTGATATTAGTTAGGCTAATGATCTATAGATCTCTGAGCCAGGTGTTTACTTTTCAAGTTTTAATTACTTGAATTTGAAGGAGTCTGAGATTATAATCAGAACATTTTGGTATCGTCAAAGATAATTTTGTTCAGCTTGTTAACCTAAGGTAATAGGTTTTGTTTTTCAGAGAGTGTCCCTCCATCAGTTTTTTTTCTTATCAGAGACAACAGTTTCAATGGCTAGAACACTGAATTAAATATGAAAATGTTCTCTAGTCCAGGCTTTCTTATTTACTGTGAAAACAAGCAAGCAGTGCGCCAGACCTGTTAACTCCTCTGGTATATGGAGGCCACAACTTCTCTGCATGTGCGAACAACCAGTTGGGGATTTTCCTGTACCTTCAGATTTCCAAATACTTGAAAATTTGTTTACTTCAAGTGTTTGCAAAAATTAATAGGGAGGGCCTGCTAAGTGGCTCAGTTGGTTAAGAGCTCGCTCAAGAGTGCAAGCTCTGGGCCGGCCGAGTGGCTCAGTTGGTTAAGAGCTCGCTCAAGAGTTTGAGCTCTGAGCAACAGCGGTTCGAGTCCAGCCCGAGCTGAG
>NW_017732586.1:78636-79877 GCF_001890085.2 Hipposideros armiger
AACAAAAAGGACAGCAACTTGTCTGTTCCCCTTCCCCCAATTCCCCAGCACTGTTCCCATCCCCCAATTCCCCAATAAAAATCTTAAAAAAATAAAGGAAAGCAACAGATATGCTAAATACAAGCTCAAGTAATTCATTCAACTGGCAAAATTACATTTTAATAGTATAATCAATAAAATTACAGCAAATATGAAGAAAAACTGTACATGTATAGTCAATTATTCCTGCAAATTTCTCTATTAATGCTTTTAACTTTGTTAATTTGCAACTGTAACGAGTTATGAAATAACTACTGAGTGTTTTAAACACCTAACATAGTACTTTGAACTCTGTTTCTCGTTACAAGTGAATTTGCCTCTTGCTTTATTGACCTGTTTAGGTTGGATTGAAGATAGCACCATTTTCAGGTGATGCCAAGCTAAACTGTTGCTATGCCCTGATTTAACAATATTCTTAAGTAGAGAAACCATTGTTACTGAGTTATGTTGGTGAGATTGAAAGAAGAAATCTTAAAAGCAATTTCATCAAGCTCAGGATATTCATTTAGACTTTCATCCAAAAACAAGTGATGCCATAATCTCAACTGTATCCTTTATCTTCCAACAGTTCCAGCAATTTCTGTTGTGAATAGTTGAATTATCTTTAAATGAAATAAATGGATCCATTTCTGTTACATTTCCTATCTGTGGATCTCCTCTGGTTAGAAAATTAAATTTAAAAATGTCCTGTACATTTATAACATGTATAATGATAATATGTAGAAATTGTTTTTCCAGGCTTCTAACTTTGGTTTTTCCCCTTTAGTCTTACCTGTCATTGAAAAGCATATTGCATTTCTTCCTTATAAGGAAGTTAAGATCATTAAAAGTCCAGAAGACATTAGATAGATTATCCAATTTACATCTTTTAAAAGTTGGAACCAAACTTTTTTATCTTGAAGAAGCTTGTTTGTTCTGTAATTCCAACTTCCCATCTGTAACCATTGTTTTAACATTGACATTGACATTCATTAGCAGTCATTTATGATACCTCTTTATAAAGAGAATAATCTCTTAATTTACATTTTCATGGTTATTATGACACTAAACATGCAGTTTAGTTCAAATGACTCTTTTATGCCAAGATTTTGTCATTGAAAGACTCAATGTGTAGGGCCGGCCGAGTGGCGCGATGGTTAAGAACTGGCTTGGGACGCCAGAGGGCCCCGGTTCGGATCCCACATATGAGGGCCAGTGACACT
>NW_017732586.1:85742-91441 GCF_001890085.2 Hipposideros armiger
AAGACAGCAACTTGTCTGTTCCCCTTCCCCAATTCCCCAGCGCTGTTCCCATCCCCCAATTCCCCAATAAAAATCTTAAAAAAAAAAAAGAAAGCTTTTGATTTCTTCTTTGATCTTATCTTTGACTCACTTGCTATTTAGTAATATATTATTCAGGCTCCATATATTTGTGTGCTTTCCGGGTTTCTTCTTATAATTGATTTCTAGTTTCATAGCATTGTGGTCAGAGAAGACGCTTGATATGATTTCAGTCTTCTTAAATTTATTGAGACTTATTCTGTGACCTAACATTTGGTCTATCTTGGAAAATGTTTCATGTGCACTTGAGAAGCATGTATGTTCTGTTGCTCTGAGGGGAAATGCTCTAAAAATATTGATTAAATTCAGCTGGTCTAAAGTGTCATTTAAGGGCACTGTTTCCATTTTGATTTTCTTTCTGGAGGATCTGTCCATTGGTGACAACAGGGTGTTGTAGTCCCCTACTACGATAGTGTTACTGTTGATTTCTGTCTTTATGTCTGTCAATATCTGTTTTATATATTTAGGAGCTCCTATGTTGGGTGCATAGATGTTTACTGGGGTTATGTCCTCCTGTTGAATCGATCCATTTGTTATTATGTAGTGTCCTTCTTTGTCTTTTATTGTATTCTTCATTTTAAAGTCTATTTTGTCTGAAATAAGTATTGCTACTCCAGCTTTTTTCTCATTTCCATTTGCTTGAAATATCTTATTCCATCCCTTTACTTTCAGTCTGTGTGTAATGAGTCTCTTGTAAACAGCATATGTATGGGTCCTGTTTTCTTATCCACTCAGCCACTCTGTCTTTTGATTGGAGCATTTAGCCCATTCACATTTAAAGTGATTATTGATAGGTGCATATTTTTGCCATGTTATTTGTATTTGTGGTCTTCTTTGGTTAGCTTGTCTTCCCCTTTCTTCTGTTTAAAAAAAAGCCCTTTTAACATTTCCTGCAGTGCTGGCTTGGTGGTAGTGAATTCCTTAAGCTTATTCTTTTCTGAGAAGCTCTTTATCTCTCCTTCAATTTTAAGTGATAGCCATGCTGGGTAGAGCAATCATGGTTGTAGGCCTTTATTTTGCATCACTTTGAATATTTTCTGCCACTCCCTCCTGGCCTGCAGAGTTTGTGTAGAAATGTCAGCTGTTAGTCTTATAGGAGTTCCTTTGTATGTAACTTTCTGTCTTTCTCTTGCTGCTTTTAGGATTCTGTCTTTGTCTTTAACCTTTGCCATTTTAACTAGAATGTGTCTTGATGTGGACCTGTTTGGGTTCAGCTTGTTTGGAACTCTGTTCACTTCCTGGGCTTGTATGTTTATTTCCTTCACCAGGGTAGGGAAGTTTTCAGTCATTATTTCTTCAAATACATTCTTGATCCCTTGCTTCTTCTCTTTTCTTTCTGGTATTCCTATGATGCGAATGTTGTTGCGCTTGATGTTGTCACACAGGTCTCTTAAAGTATTTTCATTGTTTTTTATTCTTTTTTCTTTTTGTTGTTCCAACTGGTGATTTCTGCTATTTTGTTTTCTAAATTGCTGATCCGATCCTCTGCTTCATCTAATCTACTGGTGATTCCTTCAAGTGTGTTTTTCATTTCAGCTATTGTATTCTTTATTCTAACTGGTTGTACTTTATGCTATCTGTCCTTCTTTATGTCCTCATTACTTCCTTAAACATTCTTTTTTTTCTTATTTAAAGATTTTATTGGAGAATCGGGGAAGGGGAGTAGACAAGTTGATATCCTTTCGTTCTTCAGTCTAGTTGTGGAGGACGTCGCTTCACTGGCACATGTTGGTATTATTTTGCGTTCTTCCTGGGTGATGGAGTCGCTCACCAGCCATTGGAGGGCTGTTCACAGTGGCTTACGGCTGCTCATGGCAGCTCACGAAAGCTCACGCCAGCTGCCAGCCAGCCCCACTGCAGCCTACGCCGTCGCCGGCGACTCTTGGCAGCCCAGCTTTAAGTTGAGCTGTTGTTCACCATCTTAGCTGTAGAGGGTGCAGCGTCACTGGCCCTCATGTAGGATCGGAACCGGGGCCCTGTTGCTCAGAGCTGGCATCCCAAGCCAACTCTTAACCAATGGCCCTTCTTAAACATTCTTATGATCAGTGTTCTAAACTCTGTCTCTGAAAGGTTGGATACCTCTGTTTCATTTAGTTACATTTCTAGAGGTTTCTTTTGATCTTTTACTTGGACATGTTTCTTTGTTTCTTCATTCTGGCTGTCGCTCTGATTGCTTCGATGTATTAGATAGATCACCTAGAAAAAAAAAAAGCAAAAAAAAAAGCGGGGGCCTCTCCACCCACTTTAATCTGCAGATCACTTGCTCACAGTAGAGAGACTCTGGGCAACTCAGCACTACCTGTTGCGGGTAAGGGCTCGACGTGTCATGTGCTGGCCTTTCTCTTAGTCTTGCGGTGAGATTCCCGCAATTAGCTGCTGTGTGCTCTAGAACCGTGCTCGCCCCCCAAAATCCTCAGACGTTGTTGCGGGCTGTCTGCTGCTGCAAAAAACCCTCTGTGGCCTGCAGAGGTAGGGGCCAGGCACCAGGGACTCAAGGTGCCCCCCCAGCAACACAGCTCTAGGTGGACGGGGCAGGACCCCCAGGCACCAAAGGATGTGGTAAGTGGCCCCCACCAAGTCAGAGCAGCATGCACTCACTCCTGCACTGGCAACCAGCCTGCAGAAACTCACCAGGAAANAAAAAAAAAAAAGCTTTATTATGAGAAAAAGGGAAAGCTTTATACGAGTTTTGTCCTAATTAGAAGTTGTTGGCATGGGGAAGTTGAAAGCAGGCCTGACTAGAAGTGTAGCATCTTACATGATGGGTTAGGGGGGCATATTTGACTTTCTCTGGTTGGTTCTAAATTGGAAGTGGGGGTAAAAATTAGGGAAACTGGCAGTTATTGATCAAGTCCTGGCTATTTGGGTTGTCTTTTTTTTTAAAGGTTTTTATTGGGGAATTGGGAGATGGGAACAGTGCTGGGGAATTGGGGAAGGGGAACAGACAAGTTGATGTCTTTTTTGTTGTTGTTCTTCAGTCTAGTTGTGGAGGACGTTGCTTCACTGCCCCAAGTTGGCACCATCATTGCGCTCTTCCCAGGCGAGGCAGATCAGTCGCTGGCTTCTGGACAGCCGCTCACGGAGGCTTGAGGGCCGCGCACGCTGGCTGCTGGCTATATGCCGTAGCCCATGGCAACCCACTGCAGCAGGGGCTGCAGCCTACACCATCGTAGGCGATTCACAGCAACCCAGCTCCAGGTTGACCTGTTGTTCAGCATCTTAGCTGCAGAGGGCAGCGTCACTGGCCCTCATGTGGGATCCGAACCGGGGCCCTCTGGAGTCCCAAGCCAGCTCTTAACCAGCGCGCCACTCGGCCAGCCCAAGTCCTGGCTATTTGGTTTCAATTGCTATGGAAGTTACGCTTTGGTTTCCTGGACTGGTTGCTGCAGAGGCTATGGGTTGGAGTTCTGTTTTAATATATGGTCTGTCTATTGTCTGTTTGTATATTCAGTATCTCACTTGGGACATTCTCTGTAGACAATTGTGTGGTCTGCAAATAGAGTTTTATTCCTTTCTTTCTAATTTGTATGCCTTTGATTTATTTTCTTCCTTTATTGTACTGGCAAGGACTCCACTACAGGAGTCCTGTTGGTTAGGAGTAGTGAAAGCAGACATCTTTGCTTTTGTTCCTGATTTTAGGATTAAAGAATTTGCTCTTTCCCCCATTCAATGTAGTGTTAGCTGTAGGTTTTTTTTTTTCTTTATCAGATAAAAAAAAAAAATACCCCCCTCTTCCTAGTTTGCCGAGCGGTTTTGAAATCATGAGTGAATGTTGTATTTTGTCATATGTATTATTTGCATCTACTGAGATCACCATGTGGTTTTTCTTTAGTTTCTTAATATGATGAATCACATGTCTAGATTTTTGAATGTTGAACAAGTCTTGCATTTTCAGGATTAATCACATTAGGTCATTATGTGTTATCCTTTATGTATACTGTTGGATTTGATTTATAATGTTGAAGATTTTTGTGACTATTTTCCTGAGTGATAATGGTCTAGTGTTATTTCTTTTTTCTTTTTTTTTTCTTGTAATGTTTTGTCTAATTTTGATGTCAGGGTAATGCTGGCCTCACAAATTAATTGAGTTGATAAGTGTTCCATTCTCTTCTGTTTTCTGGAAGAGATTTTATAGAACTGTTATTTCTTCCTTATATATTTGATTGAATTTTCCAGTGAAATCATCTAGACCCGTTTTTTCTTGGAAGATTTAAAATTATAATTAGGACTGTTTAGATTCTGTTTCTTCCTAAGTGAATTTTGGTATTTGTGAATTTTGAAGTATTGGTCCATTTCATCCAAGTTGTCAAATTTATGGATATGGGGTTGTTTGTAGTATTCCTTTATAATCCTTTTAATGTCTGTACCTACTGTAGTGATACCCCTCTTTCATTTCTGATATTGACACTTTGTTTTTCTTTCCTTTTCCCCTCTCTCTCCCAGTCTCTGTTTTTCCTTCATCAACTGTAGCTAGAGATTTATCAATTTTATTGTTTCAAAGAACCAGCTTTTGATTGTATTTACTTTTTCTACTCTTCTGTTTTCAATTTTATGGATTATTTCAAAGAGCCAGCTTTTGATTGCATTTACTTTTTCTGTTGTTTTTGTTTTTGATTTCATTAATTTCTGCTCTAATCTTAGTTTTTTTCCTTCTTTTAATCCTGTAAATTTCCCTCTAAGCACTACTTTAGGTGCATACCACCACTTTTGGTATATTTTATTGAGTTCATAATATTTTCTAATTTCCTTGAGACTTCATCTTTGATCTGTGGATTTGTTTTAGAACTCTGTTGTTTAATTTCCAAATAGTTGGGAGCATTTTTCAGTCATCTTGCTGTTACTGATTTCTAGTTTAATTCTTATTATAGTCTGAGGATATACTGTGTAGAATTTTAATTATTTTAAATTTGTTAAAGTTTATTTACAATATGTTCATGTTTTGTTTACAATATAGTCTAGGTGAATTTCCATGTGTATTTGAAAAGAATATGTATTCTGCTATTGTTGGGTGGAATGTGCTTTAAATGTCAGATCAGGCGGCTGCATTGCTCTATTTAGGTCTTCGATACCTTTTCTGATTTTTTTCTTTATTCTATCAATTACTGAGAAAGATTTGTTGATGTCTCTGAGTATCCTTATGGATTCATTTAGTACTCCTTTCAGTTATACCACTGTTTGCTTAGTTTATTTTAGAGTTCTCTTACTGGATGCATATGCATTTAGGATTGATTTGTCTTCTTGGTTAATTGACCCTGTTATCATTATATGATGTCTCTTTTTATTCCCTGGTAAGTTCCTTTGTTCTGAAGACTACTTTTTCTTACATTAAAATGGGCACTCTAGTTTTTAAAAAATATATGTAACACAAAATTTACCATGTTAACTATTTTGTAGTTTTCTTTTTTATTTATGACTACATATTGGTCAACAGTTACTTTATTTATTTTATAGTGAAATAAACATTTTTAAAATTAGTTTCAGCTGTACAACACAGTGCAATCGTTACACTTTTTACCCCTCAAAGTGACAACCCCCCCTAAATCCGCCACCCCACTCCCCCCCACCGATATCATACATAGCTATTACAATTCCCTTCATTTCACTCCCACACTGTACTCCAC
>NW_017732586.1:92153-94930 GCF_001890085.2 Hipposideros armiger
CTATACTGATTTTCATAATGGCTGCACCAATCTGCATTTCCACCAATAGTGCACCAGGGTTCCCTTTTCTCCACAACCTCACCAGCACTTGTTTGTTGATTTATTGATGATAGCCATTCTGACCAGAGTGAGGTGGTATCTCATTGTGGTTTTTATTTGCATTTCTCTAATGATTAGTGAGGTTGAACATTTTTTTATATGCCCATTGGCCATCTGTATGACCTCTTTAGAGGAATGCCTCTTTATATACTCTGCCCATTTTTTAATTGGATTATTTGGTTTTTTGGTGTTGAGTTGAATGAGTGTTTTATGAATTTTGGATATTAACCCCTTATCAGATATGTCGTTGGCAAATATCTTCTCCATTCAGTAGGCTGCCGTTTTGTTTTATTGATGATTCCCTTTCTGTGAAAAAATTTTAAATTTGATGTAATCCTATACGTTTATTTTTTCTTTTATTTCCCTTGCCCAAGGGGATAGATCAGTAAAAATATTACTGAGGGTAATATCTGCAAATTTACTCCCTATGTTTTCTTCTAGGAGTTTTATGGTTTCAGGTCTTCCACTTAAGCCTTTAACCCATTTTGAATTTGTTCTCGTATATGTTGTAAGTAGGTGGTCCATTTTCATTTATTTGCATATGTCAGTCTAATTATTCCAGCACCATTTATTAAATAGACTGTATTTACTCCAATGTAAATTCTTGCTTCCATTGTCATAGATTAAATGACAATATATGGATGGGTTTATTTCTGGGCTCTCTAGTCTGTTCCATAGGTCTGTGTGTCTGTTTTTATGCCAGTACCATATTGTTTTGCTTACTGTAGCCTTGTAGTATGATTTGATGTCGGGTAGCGTGATACCTTCCACTTTATGCTTATTTCTCAAGATTGCTGTGGCTATTCGGGATCTTTTATGGTTCCATTAAATTTTAGGATTATATGTTCTATTTCTGAGACAAATGTCCTTGGTAGTTTGATAGGAATTGCATTGAATCTATATATTGCCTTAGGTAGTATTGACATTTCAGCTATATTAATTTTTCACTATCCGTGAACATGGTATGTATTTCAATTTATTTGTATCTTCTTTGATTTCTCTCTTCAGTGTCTTACAATTTTCTGAGTACAGGCATTTTGCTTCTTTGGTTAAATTTATTCCTAGGTATTTTATTGTTTTGAAGCAATTGTAAAAGGGCTTGATTTCTTGATTTCTTCTTCTGATACTTTATTATTGGTGTATACAAATGCAACTGATTTCTGAATATTGATTTTCTTACTAAATCAATTCTTACTAAATTCATTTATCAGTTCTAACAGTTTTTTGGTAGAGCCTTTGGGTTTCTCTATATATAGTATCATGTCATCTGCATATAAGGACAATTTTACTTCCTCCTTTCCAATATGGATGCCTTTTATTTCATTTTCTTGTCTGATTGCTGTGGTTAGAACTTCCAGAATTATGTTGAATAGAAGTGGTGAAAGAGGGCAGCCTTGTTTTGTTCCTAATCTTAAGGGGAAAGCTTTTAGCCTTTCCCCGTTGAGTATGATATTAGCTGTGGGCTTATCATGTATGGCCTTTATTATGTTGCGATATGATCCTACTACTTCCATTTTGCTAAGAGTTTTTATCATAAATGGCTACTAGATTTTGTCACATGCTTTTTCTGCATCAATTGATATGATCATATGATTTTTATTTTTATTTTTGTTAATCTGATGTATTACGTTAATTGATTTGCGGATAGTGAACCAACATTGCATACCAGGAATGATTTTCACTTGATCCTGGTATATGATCTGTTTAATGTGATGCTGAATTCAGTTTGCTAGTATTTTGTTCAGGATATTTGCATCTATGTTCATTAGGGATATCGGCCTAATTTCTTTATTGTAATATCTTTGTTTGATTTTGGAATCAGAGTAATAGTGGCCTCATAAAATGTGTTTGGGAGCCTTCCCTCCTTCTCTATTTTTTGGAATAGTTTGAGGACAATAGGTATTAATTTTTTTTTTAATGTTTTGTAACATTCACCTGTGAAGCCATCTGGTCCAGGAGTTTTGTTTGTTGGAAGCTTGTTGATTACTGACTCAATTTTTTGGTGGTAATCAGTCTGTTCAGAGTTTCTGTTTCTTCTTGGTTGAGACTTGGTAGATTGTATGCTTCTAGAAATTCATTCATTCCTTTTAGATTGTCGAATTTGTTGGCATATAGTTGCTCATAGTATAGTCATACAATTTGCTGTATTTATGTGGTATTTGTTTTCACTTCTCTTTCATTTCTGATTTTATTAATTTGGGTCCTCTCTCTTTTTCTTAGTGAGTCTGGCTAAAAGGGTTTGTGGACTTTGTTCATCTTTTCACAAAACCAGCTCTTGGTTTCATTGATCTTTTGTATTGTTTTGTATTTTTTTTTGTCTCTATTCATTTACTTCCTCTCTGGTCTTTATTATTTCCTTCCTTATTTTCCTTTGGGCTTGCTTTGCTGTTTTTTTTTTTTCCAGTTTTCTTAGGTGTACAGATAGTCTGTTGATTTGAGATTGTTCTTGTTTCTTTAGATAGATCTGCATTGCTATGAATTTTCATCTTAGAACTGCTTTTGCTGCATCCCAGAGATTTTGGGTTGTTGTGTTTTCATTTTCGTTTGTCTTAAGAAAGCTTTTGAGGGCCGGCTGAGTGGCGCGGTGGTTAAGAGCTGGCTTGGGACGCCAGAGGGCCCCGGTTCGGATCCCACATATGAGGGCCAGTGACACTGCCCTCCACAGCTAAGATGCTGAA
>NW_017732586.1:97970-100337 GCF_001890085.2 Hipposideros armiger
TCTCTCTCTCTCTCTCTCTCTCTCTCTCTCTCTCTCTCTCTCGTCAATTCCACCTCGGTGGGAGGGCCCAACCATGAAAAAATGGTGCCTTCCTGTTCACTAATGTGCAAGCTCCACACCAGGGGTACAGTGGTCCCAAAACCTCCAGCTCCCACACCTAAGGTACTCAGCCCAGTCCTTCCCCGCAGGCTCCTGGGCCCCACTCACACAGCTACTCCTTCCACCAGGGACTGGATGAGTGCTCATCAGCGAGCGAGTCCATGTGCTGGCTCCACTGGTTCTCTAGCCGCCCTTAGTCTCACTGAGTTGAGCAAAGCGAGTCCTCGCTAATTTCTACTGCCAGCTATCGTAGAACTCCTATTCTCGACAAAGTAACTCTGGGCTGGTGAGCTCGATGTGGGGCCGGAGGGTCTCTTCCTTAACCGGAAAGGTCTCTCCACTGCTGAGGTGTCCCTCAGGGGTTCACCCTCTCTCGTCTCCGCCCCTCCTATCAGTCTCGATGTGGCCTCTCCTTTAAATCCTTTGTTTAGAGGTTCTGTTCATCTAGTGTTCAGGGGACTGCCGAGGTTGGATGTTGTATAAATTATTTGTAATTTTGGTGTTATCCTAGGAGGCAGTTGGCACAGCGTCTGTCTATTCTGCTATCTTACCAGAAATCTCTTGTAGTTTTCTTTTGATTAGTGTTTGTATTGTATATCCTTTTCATCATTTTAGCTTTAACCTATATTATTATATTTAAAGTGACACTCTTGTAGGCAGCATATACCTAGTCCTTTTTGTTTTTAAGTTCATTTTGACAGTGACTGTCTTTTAAGTTTTGGAGGGGGTGTGATTTTTTATTGCTGTAATTGACATATAACATTGTATTAGTTTCATTCAGAATACTTACTTTAAATTGCTTAAAATCTAATTATTGACATGTTTAGATTTAGGTCTACCTTTTCATTTTTTGTTTTCTGTTTGTACCATCTCATTTTTGCTCATCCATTCTCCATTTCATATCTTCTTTTGAATGTTGGATTTTTTTGTATTTAATTTTAATCTATCTATAGACATTTTATTTGTATCTCTTTGAATTATATTTTTGTGGTTCTGGAGATTACAACATACATGTGTAACCTTTTGTATTCTACTTAGATTTAGTATTTAACAACTTCAAGGAGAATATGGAAATCTTACAACTATAAAGGTCCCTTTATTCTCCCCTCTTATGTTGTAGTTGTCAGTGTGTGTTATATCTACGTTTGAGGTGCCTGGACTATCATCCTTGAGATGCAGGTACATTGAAAACCCCACTGAATATTGTTAGAACATTTGCTTTCAACAGTCATATATTGGATTGTCGGAAAAGTCATGACATATTTTTCTATGTTTTTCGTTGCAAAAATGCGTCATGACTTTTCCAACAACCCAATATTTTAAAGAATTTAAGAGGAGAAAAATAGTTTATGATATTTACCTGGGTACTTATCATTTCTGTTGTTCTTCATTTCTGTAGTTCAGTATTTCCCTTTGGTATCATTTTCCTTCAGTATAAAAACCTCTGAGCATTTCTGTTCATGCAAGTCTGCTGGTAGTAAGTTCTTTTAGTTTTCCTGCTTCTGAAATGTCTTTATTATCTTTGGTCCCTGAAAGATATTCTTGCTGGATATAGAATTCTCAGTTGACAGTTCTTTTTGTTCAGCACTTAAAAATGTTGTTTCAATGTCTTCTGGCCTCCATAGTTTCTGAGGAGAAGTCAGTAGTCATGAATTATTGTTCCCTTCTAGATAAGGTGTCATTCTTCTCTGGATGCTTTCAAGAGGTTTTTTTCTCTACCTTTGATTTTTAGCAGTTTATGATGTGTCTGTATGGCATTCTTTGTGTTTATCAACTCTATCATGTATGCTGAATTTTTCAAATCTATAAATATTTGTATTTAGCTAAATTCAAGTTTTTAGCCATGATTTCTTCACATTTTTTGTGCCTCAATCTCTTTTTCTGTCCCCTTATGGGACTCTAATGGTATGAATGTTAGACCTTTAATATTGTTCTGTAAGTTCCTAAGTTTCCTTTCATATTTTAAAATCTTTTTTCTTTCTGTGTTCTTCAGATCCGATAATTTCCACTAATCTTTCAGCTCACTGAATCTTTCCTTTGCAAGCTTCATTCTGCTATGGACTTTTAGTGGATTTTAAAAAAATATATTATTTCAGACAATGTATTGTCCTATAATTTCCACTTGGTTCCTTTTTTTTTTTTTAAGGTTTTTATTGGGGGGTTGGGGGAATGGGAACAGCGCTGAGGAATTGGGGAAGGGGAACAGACAAGTTGCTGTTTTGTTCTTCAGTCTAGTTGTGGAGAACATTGCTTCACTGGCCCAAGTTG
>NW_017732586.1:106117-115706 GCF_001890085.2 Hipposideros armiger
TCCTCCACAACTAGACTGAAGAACAAAAGGACAGCAACTTGTCTGTTCCCCTTCCCCCAATTCCCCAGCGCTGTTCCCATCCCCCCATTCCCCAATAAAAATATTTAAAAACAAAACAAAACGAAAACAAAAACACTAGGGCTTCTGGGAAAACAAGGCATGGGGCAGAACATTCAAAATGTATGTAACTGTAACCAGATGATTAAGAGAAAGCTACAATACTTTAATATAAATACTGGCAGAGTTCAAAGACTTGTTAAATTTTAGATAAATGAGTAGTATGGTCAATGTAGGACTTTACCTTGGGGGTAGAGGGGAAAGTGTGAAGGAAGCTTGATGGATGAGGAGTTATGGAGACAACAACAAAAGGAACAAAGACTGGGGAGAACCACACACTCAGGAATTCCAAGAACACGTGAGGCCAAACCATGGTGTGGACAAATTCTCTGTGGCCTGCTGGATCCACTTTGCATTCAGCTACTTTTATTCGGTGTGAAACTTGAACATGCTGGGGAAATTTGTGTGTAGGCCATACAACTTATGTTCTTGTCATTCTTCTAATTACTAATGACTTGATTTGCTATACAGATACTTGTATTGTAACAGAACAAACCATTCCTGGCTCTGTCTAGCAATATAGAGTAACAATGTAAACAATGTACATCCACTTAACTAAAAATTCAGATATAACTAAGAAGTGTGATATAATTGGGAATTCGGGAAATGGGGAGAAGAGAAAGTGAAAGAGTACTAAATCATAGGCTGGTCTACCATATAGTGAATAGATTATTTCAAAGTGACAAAGCATTTTTTATAAAAAGAAATTTGTAGGAAAATACTAAAAGAAACCACTAAAGTGAGTTGAAAGGGCCTACCTGTGAAAAGGGTGACTGAGAGGTCAGAGGACTGCTATTTTTTGTCCTAAGTCTTATAGTACTACTTGATTTTTAAAACTATATAACTTTAATAACATTTAATATCATGAAAACAAAAAAAATCATATCAAATAAGTATTTACAAGGTGCGATAAAAAAATATGGTGACTGTTTAAATAAATTTATTACATCAAAAGACACATTGCCATTAATTCCCCTCAAAATATTCCATTCACTTCAAACACACTTCTCCCATCGTTCTTGCCACTTTCTGAAGCAGTTCTGGAAGTCCTCTTTCATGAGTGTCTTTAGTTGCCCTGTCACTAATAGCATACTATTTCGTAACCATTGGGCCTTGGAGAGAGAATGCCAATAGCAGATGTCTTATGTACACATGCTACTTATATTTTGGTAGTAAACCGCTACCTAATTATTTTTAACACAGTTATTTCTCACAATAGTATTATGAATTGGGTACCACACAATCATCTCCATTTTACAAATGAGGGAATTCATAGTCCAAGTTTAAGTGACTTACCCAAAGTCTCACAACCTCTTAACGGACCCAAGGTTAGCTGACTCCAAAGCCCATGCTGCTTCTAGCACTGGGGTCTCTGTCTGTCACAAAGCTGGTCCATGGTGGGTAGACACTTCTTTTGTTTAAATTACATTGTTAGTGTTTTTCTTGAAGATACAAAACATTTTGCCAGATCTAGTAGGCCCCTTTATAATGCCCCAACTAACTTTGAAAGCCAACTGGATTTTTTTGTATGTTGCAGCTTACTTAGGTTTGTTTGTTTTTCAGTAAAATGTGCTTCCCAGTTTTATAACCATCAAACACAGTTCAATTTAAAATGTTTGAGATTTATTATACCGGTAGACCATTATAAAATGCTGATCTAGAATTAGGAAATTGCAGGCAAAATATATTTCCTTCACCAAGCTTGAACTTAGAGGGGGGAAAAAAAAGAAAGAGAAGCAAGAATCCAGTGGTCTTACACATATTCGTAAGCGAAAGAATATTTGTAAATGGTGTTTGTGAGCTAGCATTTCAATGAATTCTTCCACAGAGCAGGAAAATATCAGGGAAGCTCCTACATTGTTATTCACTTCCTCTCTTCATTAATTTTGTATTCCGGAATGTGTTAGTCATGATATTAGGGCCTTAGTAGGCTTTACATGAGGAAAGAGATTGCAGTAAAATTTCAATTTGGTTGAGGGGAAGAGAGCTGAATTGGGAAGATATTAAGGTTCATTATTAATTTAAATGTGATTGAATGAACTGGATATATAGCATTTTTGCTGTTGTTGCTATCATTATAAAAGTAATATTTGATCACTAAGGAAAATTTACAAAATATAACAAAGTAGAAGGGGGAAAGTACCCTTATTAAACTCTTCCCCACCACTGGGAAACAATTGATATTTTGTAGCATTTATTTTCTTCTTTAAAATAATTTATCCTTTTTTCAATTAATTAGTTATACATGTCCTTCGTAGAAAATTAGGAAAATACATAAAAGTTTAATAATGAAAATAAAAATCACCTGTCCTCCCACTGCACAGATTCTTTTTTTTTAAATTGAGGTGAAATTTATAACAAAATTAACCACTTTAAAGTGTACATCCAGTGCCACTTAGTCCATTTGCAATGTTGTGCAACCATCACTACTGTGTAGTTCCAAGGCATTTTTGTTACCCCCAAAGGAGATACTGTACCCATTAAACAGTCATTTGTCACTGCACCCTCCCCAGCCCCTGGCAACCACCAATCTACCTTCTGTCTATGGATTTGCTTGCTATGGAGATTTCATACAAAAGGAATCATACAATGTGTAACCTTTTGTGTGTCTGGCTTATTTCACCTAGAATAATGTTTCCAAGTTTCATCCATGTGTGTCAGTGCTTCATTCCTTTTTATGGCTGAATACTATTCTGTTGGGTGGATGGACCACATTATGTTTATTCATTCTTTAGTTGATGGGCATTGAGTTGTTGCCACCTTTTGGCTACTGTGAATAGCGCTGCTGTGAACAAATACTTGTACTTGAATACCTGATTTCAGGTACATACCTGGGAGTGCAAATTGCTGAGTCATATGATAATTCTGTTTAACTTTTTGAGGAATCGCCAAATTGTTTTCCACAGCAAGGCACCATTTTAGCCACCAACAACGTACAAGGTTTCCAGTATCTCCACATCCTCACCAACATTTATTACTCCCTCCCTTTTTAAAAAATANTGTTGTTCAGCATCTTAGCTGTAGAGGGCAGTGTCACTGGCCCTCATATGTGGGATCCGAACCGGGGCCCTTTGGCGTCCCAAGCCAGTTCTTAACCAACACGCCACTCGGCCGGCCACTAAGTGTCACTCATTTTCAAAGCCTTTGCCATCCTGTTTGAATTTTCTCTCACATGCCCCCACTCAGTAGTTAGTCTTCAACTTGAGTGTTGGTTTAGCTCTCAAAGACTGCTGGGCTTCTTTAGGTCTGTTCCACGTGTGTGCAGCTCGGGTGAATCTGGGGCTTGTGTTAGGTCCTACCCAGAGTAAGGGGGGATCTCTTCTCGCTGGGATTTTCTTCCCAATCCCTGGCTCCCAGTGGCCCCTTTTTCAGTTTTCTTGAAATAAAGACAGGTTTCTCACAGAGTTTTAGGCTGGTCAGTAACACATAGTTACATGTGATTTATTTCACCCCCAGCGTAAAGCAGTGAGAAAAAAATAACAGGATTACCCCATATGTTTAAGACCACAGGGAGTCCCCTTTTCTCATTTTTTCCAGGCAGAGATAGGTTTTCTGTCAGAGGTGCCTGGACTATCATCCCTGAGATACAGGTCTAGAACTCTTGCCTCACCTTTAGTCAAGGCCAGGAGAGGAAAAAAATATGAAAACAAACTGGTTACTCCCACACTTTCCAGCTCACATGGCCAGAAAGAGGGACTTTTTACTGTCTGTTTCTCCTGGGCATTTCTGTAATTTGGGCCATCCTTGGTTGAAATGCAGAAGATAAAGGTGGAAAAAAATAAAACAGAAAACTCCACTGTACTAGTTGTTTTCAAGTTTTCAATTCTCCTTTATCCACCTGCTATTTTTACTCTTCAGAGTCCTCAGGGAGTTGCTTTTTATGTTCTGTCCAGTTTTTTAAAAAAGATTTTTATTGGGGAATTGGGGGATGGGAACAGCACTGGAGAATTGGGGGAAGGGGAACAGACAAGTTGCTGTTGTTTTGTTCTTCAGTCTAGTGGAGAACGTTGCTTCACTGGCCCAAGTTGGCACCATCATTGCGCTCTTCCCGGGTGAAGCAGATCAGTCTCCAGCTTCTGGACAGCCGTTCATTGCAGCTGCTGGCCGCTCACACTGGCTGCTGGCTACATACGGTAGCCCATGGCAATCCACTGCCACAGGGGCTGCAGCCTACGCCGTTGCCGGCAACTAATGGCAGCCCAGCTCCAGGTTGAGCTGTTGTTCAGCATCTTAGCTGTAGAGGGCAGTGTCACTAGCCCTCATATGTGGGATCTGAACCGAGGCCCTCTGGCGTCCCAGTCCAGCTCTTAACCAATGCCCCACTTGGCCGGCCCAATGTTCTGTCCAATTTTTAATTGTAGTCATTGGGGAAGAGAGGCTGTATTGGGCATATTACATTTTGTCTGGCACTAGAATTGGCATTCATATTTTTAGTGCCATGGTCTTATAAGTGAATTGACAGTTAAGGGTCCTCAGATATTTGAGAAAATTCTTCAATATGAGAGAGAGACATATAGACACACACCAAGGAAGTCAGAGGAAACAGAAAATGAGGCTGAACTTATATGGTTTTATTTCCTTACATCTAAGAAAAAAAGTGGTTATCCTTAAACAAAGCAAGATATTACTTATGTAAAAGGAACAATCAGAGAATGAGAACATACTTAGAAATTAAACATATGGTAGCAATATGTTTAATAAATGAATTTAATAGAAGGCTTAGAAGAGTACATCATGTTAATCTCTGAGGAAATGGAGAAAAGAACCAAAGGGTGGAAAATAGAAGAAAAAGGTAAAAAACATTAGAGGTTCAATTTAAAAGGTCCAACATTTGTTTAAGTCATAATATGTAAAAAAAAACATTAACTTATTGAAGAACATGAATTTCTACATTGAAAAAGGCCTACCAAGTGTTCTTCACAGTGAATGACGGAAGACCTACACCAAGCCACAGCCTTTGTGAAATTTTAGATCACTAAGATTAAAAAGAAATTTCTTAAAGCTTCATGAAGGAACAAAAACAGGTCCCATTCAAAGGTCAGAATGGCATCAGATTTTTTTTTTCATTCCAAAACATACTTTTAAAAAAATTTCAGTTACAGTTAACATGCAATATTACATTAGTGTCAGGTGTACAACATAGTGATTAGACATTTATATAACTTATGAAGTGATCACCCTAATAAGTCTAATACACATCTGACACAGTACACAGTTACTACAATATTACTGACTACATTTCCTATGCTGTACTTTACATCCTTGTGACTGGTTTTATAACTGGCAATTTGTACGTTTTAATTCCTTTCCCTATTTCACCCATTCCTCCAACCCCCTCTCATCAGGCATCCATCAATTTGTTCTCTGTATCTGTGAGTTTCTGTTTTGTTTGTTCATTTATTTTGTTTTTTAGATTCCACATACAAGTAAAATAACATGGTATTTGTCTTTATCTGATTTAATACATTTAGCATAATACCCTCTAGGTCCTTCCATGTTGTCACAAATGATAAGAATTTAGTTTTTTTATGGCCGAGTAATATTCCATCGTATAAATGTACCACATCTTCTTTATCTGGATATTCATCTATCTATGCACACTTAGGTTACTTCCATATCTTGGGTATTGTAAATAATGCTGCAGTGAACATTTATAGGGGTGCATATGTCTTCTTGAATTAGTGTTTTGGGTTTCTTCAGATAAATAGCCAAAAGTGAAATATGGTAGTTCTATTTTTATCATTTTAAGGAATCTCCATACTATTTTCCATAGAGGTTGCACCGATTTACATTCCCACCAACAGAGCGCAATGGTTCCCTTTTCTCCACATCCTCGCCAACACTTGTTTGTTGATTTATTGATGATAGCCATCCTGACAGGTATGAGATGATGTCTCATTGTGGTTTTAATTTGCATTTCCCTGATGATTAGTGATGTTGAACATTTTTTCACATGTCTGTTGGCCATCTGTATGTTCTCTTCAGAGAAATGTCTATTCAGGTCCTCTGCCCATTTTTTAATTGGATTGTTTGTTTTTTTTGGTATTAAGTTGTATGAGTTCTTTATATATTTGGGATATTAACCTTATCAGATATACTGTTAGTGAATATCTTCTCCCATCCTGTAGGTTTTTTTTTTATCTTGTTCATTATTTCCTTCACTGTATAAAAACATTTTAGTTTGATATAGTCCCATTTTTTAATTTTTCTTTTGTTTCACTTTCCAGAGGAAACATATCCAAAAAAAATGTTACTGAGAGAGATATCAAAGAGTTACTGCCTATGTTTTCTTCTAGGAGTTTTATGGTTTTGGGTCTTACATTTAAGTCTTTAATCCATTTTGAGTTTATTCTTGTATATGGTATAAGAAAGGGATCCAGTTTCATTCTTTTGCATGTGTCTGTCCAGTTTTCCCGACACCATTTATTGGAGATACAGTCTTTGCCCCACTGTGTATTCTTGCAGAATTGCATCAGATTTTTCAAGGACCAACTCCGAAAGCAGGATAGTAAAACAATGTCTTAAAATTTCTGAGCCGGGGCCGGCTGATTGGCTCAGTTGGTGAAGAGCTTGCTTGTTGGGAGCACCAGCTCTGAGTAGCCGGGCCGCGGTTCAGATCCCACATTAAGGGCCAGTGACACTGCGCCCTCTACAGCTAAGATGATGAACAACAGCTCAACCTGGAGCTGGGCTGCTGTGAGTCACCGGCGATGATGTAGGCTGCAGTGGGCTGCTATGAGCTACATGAGTGGCTGGCAGCCAGCGAGAGCTGCCGTGAGCCGCCATGAGCGGCTGACTAATGACTGGTGACCGATTGCCTCACCCAGGAAGAGCGCAATGATCATACCAACATGGGCCAGTGAAGCGATGTCCTCCACAACTAGACTGAAGAACCAAACAGCAATTTGTCTGCCTGTCTGTTCTCCTTCCCCGATTCCCCAGTGCTGTTCCCCTCCAATTCCCCAATATAATCTTTAAAAAAAAAAAAATTCTGGGCCGGCCGAATGGCTCAGTTGGTAAGAGCGCAAGCTGTGAATAACAGGGCTGCCGGTTCAGTTCCCACATGTGCCAGTAAGCTGTGCTCTCTACAGCTAAGATTGTGAACAACAGCTCGACCTGGAGCTGGGCTGCCATGAGTGGCCGGCGATGGCGTAGGCTGCAGTGGGGCTGCCGTGAGCAGCCATGAGCGGCTGGCAGCTGATGTGAGCTGCTGTGAGACTCTGTGAGCAGCTGTCCAATGGCTGGCGACCGACTGTCTCAGCTAGCAAGAGCGCAATGATCACTTATACCAATACCAATATTGGCCAGTGAAAGACGTCCTCCACTAGACTGAGGAACAAAAGGACAACAACTTGGCTGTTCCCCTTCCCCAATTCCCCAATGCTGTTCCCCTCCCCCAATTCCCCAATAAAATCTTCTAAAAAAATTGAGAGGAAAATATTTTTAATTTATAATTATATATCCAAGCAAACTATCAATCCAATGAGATGGTAAAACATATTTTTAGGCATTCAGTATCTCAGAAATTTTACCTCAGGTATGTATTTTCTCGGAGAAGCTATTAGAAGGTTGTTTCACCAAAACAAGTGATTAAACCAAAAGGAAAAAGAAGATACCAAATCTAAAAAATGGAAGACTCAGTGTAGGGAAGATACTGGAAGTCTTAGAATAACAGTTGTGCAGCAAGCCTCGAGAGCAGCCAACCTGAATCAATTTTATTTATTTACTTTTTTTAGCTTTGCCATCCTGCCACCTATTGGCAGCTCAGCTCAGGCCAGGAATCGAACCGGCAACCCTGTTGCTTAGAGCTCACACTCTTGAGCAAGCTCTTAACCAACTGAGCCACTCAGCCGGCCCTCAGATTTCTTGATATGGGTGATCTTGTTGGAAATATTGCTCAGAAGGAGTTTGGAAAATAAATGATGTGGCATAGGAAAACAAAAAAGTAATATGAATTATTAATTCCAGGAAGAGCAATTTGTGCACTAAAGGAATTATAATCAGTGTATTATAGGCATTTCTGATACGTGTTCCTAAAATAATTTTCTATGGAATTGAGTCTTAAAAATATCAATGCTAGGAATTTATGGCTTAAGAGCAGCTTAACATATCAAATAAAAGAAAATGGGAGTGGGACAAGATTAAACTATAGTATCTAAGAATGCTTAACTGTGATACATCCGTATAGAAACTCAAAGATTCAAGTTGGGAGTGTTAGTGCTTTTAGAGAGAAGGGGTGTTTGATTAGGTTGGGGCACATGGAGACTGTAGCAGAGTTCCATTTCTTGACCTAGATGGTGGTTATAAGTGTGTTACACTTATAATAATTCATTTTTATAATATACTATTAAAAGGGCCAGCCGAGTGGCTCAGTTGGTTAAGAGCTCGCTCAAGAGTGCAAGCTCTGAGCAACAGTGGTTTGAGTCCTGGCCCAAGCTGAGCTGCCGCTGAGCTGCTAACAGGTGACAGGATGGCTCAGCTAGAAAAGAAAAAAATATATATACTACTAAATATTTTATATTTAATGTTATTAAATATTTAAATGTATAATATATTATTAAATATGTTTTAATTTACAATATAATAATTCTGTTTTTAAAGAAGCTATCAGGGAGAAGACTCAAGATGGCAGATTAGGTAAAAGCTATGCTTACCGTATCCCAGGATCACAACTAAATTATAGAACGATAAACCTTAAGAATCATCTGAAGACTGGCTGAAGAGAACCCCTATAATTAAGGATATAAAGAAGAGGCCACATCTAGACTGCTGGGGGAAAAAAGAAATCAATTAGAGCATGAGTATCATCTGGGGGAAGTTTTTGAAGTTTGTAATCTAGGCTCTGTTCCATAAATAAATCTATGTTTCAGATACAAAAAAAAAAAAAGGCTGTCAAGATAGTGGTTATGTCAGAAGGAGCGGACTGTAAGGGGAATGTAGAGTGCTTTTGAGGCCCTGACATTGTTGTTTCTTGATCTAGATGCTGGTGCACAAGCATATTCAACTCATAGAAATTCATTGAATTTTATACACTCGTCTTGAACAACAAAGGGATTAGGGGTGCCAACCCCCCAAAACTTAACTACTAATAGCCTACTGTTGACCAGAAGCCTTACCAATGACATAAGCAGTCAATTAACACATATTTTGTGTATTATATGTATTTTATTCACAATAAATGTATTCTTATAATAAAGTAAGCTAAAGAAAAAAGTATTATTAAGAAAATCATAAGGAAGAGAAATACACTTACTGTATTTATTGAAAAAAATCCATGTATAAGTGTAGGGCATAGTTCAAATCCGTGTTGTTCAAAGGTCAACTGTACTTTTCTATATGTAAATGAGGCTTCAGTACAAAATGTGTTTAAAAACACTAGGGCTGGGCCGGCCAAGTGGCGTGATGGTTAAGAACTGGCTGGGGACGCCAGAGGGCCCCAGTTCGGATCCCACATATGAGGGCCAGTGACACT
>NW_017732586.1:120533-158445 GCF_001890085.2 Hipposideros armiger
AATATTTTTATGAAAAATAACTTTTCACACACACACACTCACTCAGTAGTGAAAAGAGTGGCATTGTTTCTCTTAACTGCAAATATCTTTAATTCTGCCATAATAGAAGACTGTTGGATTCTCATGTCAGATCCTGCACTGTCAACGTCATACGTCAACCATGTAGCCTTTGGGAAACTTTCTTATACCTTTATGAGAGAAAGAGAGTGAAAGAGGCAAATAATGTCTTAGATTTATCCTCAGGGACCTAGGAGGCCAGAGTTGGAGAACCTTCAGTTTTATGATGTGTTGTTTCTGGCAAGATTAGGAATGAACTTTAGCAATTTCTCACTCCTGCCTTAGGGAAGGGGTGTGATGTTACTCGTTTATGCCCCCAAACACAAAATATTCAAGAAAGGTACTTTTTCAGTCAAAGATGAACCTTTATTAAGAATCAAAGATGAGAAAAATTATCTTTTGTATTATCATTTCATTGATGTTACTATACTGAAGCAAAGTGAACATCTATATTGGTGTCTATGATTTTACGAAAACATTTCCTTTTACTCAATTGGTTAATATCCCACCTTGTTCCGTAAATTACTTGGGGCAGCTCTGGAGATAAGTAGTATCACAAACTTTTTTATTTTATTTTATTTTTTTTATGCTGAGCCATCCTGCCACCAGTTGGGAGCTCAGCGGCTCCTCAGCTCGGGCCAGGCATTGATCCACTGTTGCTCAGAGCTCAAACTCTTGAGCGAGCTCTTAACCAACTGAGCCACTTGGCCAGCCCCACAAACTTGAATATAGATGGGACAAGAAAGAAGAAAATGGTTAGAAACTAAGATAAAGCCAGGAATAAAGTTAGCACATAAAATATATTTCATATAGTTCTATATAGCTTTTAGAAGTAGGAGAAAACTACAATAGTTTCAAATGTTCCGACTTGAAAAAAATTTTACTAAAAGGTTTTTTAATTACTCTATCCTTAGCAATTTTAAAGTATAGTGTCATTTTTAAAAATCTGCTTATTCACCTTTCCCAGGAAAATAATCTTATATAATATGTCTACTTTGTGAGTTAATCGTTAACACTTATTACATCAACTTTATCAAAGTTTATTAACTTTATTGTATTTATCAAGGAATTAAGTAGTCTGTTGGTTGAAAATGCTAGAATTGTGATTGCGTTTTATCACTTAATGTGACCTACAGGAAAGAGTGTAGCACTGCCATCCAGGAGACCAGAGAACTATCCTTGGTTCCAAGGCTGGATTCCTACAAGCCTGTTCAGCCAGTACTTTGTGCTTGTGGGTTGGAGAGGGGTGTGGATTGATGGGAGGCGACCAACAGAGTTTATTTTACTTGGGAGATGGAAACACTCAGTCTGGTGTTCAAATGGGTTTGTTTATGAAAGGTACTTCAACTCCCCTTCCATACTGTTGGTAAGTATTTGGATTTAGTATATCTGAATTACAACTAGTATACAGGCATACCTCCTTTTATTGCACTTAGCAGGTGATGCATTTTTTTACAAATTGAAGGTTTGTGGCAACCCTGTCTTGAGCAAGTCTATTGGCACATTTTTTCAACTGGCTGAGATGATAGTTAGCATCTTTTATCAATAAACTATTTCTAAATTAAGGTATGTACATTGTCTTTTTTAGACGTAATGCTTTTGTAGACTTAATAGACTACAGTTTAGTAAAAACATAACTTATATGCACTGGGAAACCAAAATATTTGTGTGACTCACTTTATTGCAATACTTTATTGTGGTAGTCTGGAAGTGAACCCACTATGTCTCCGAGGTATGCCTGTACTAGGATTACTTGGGTGTTCCATATGTCAGAATTATACAGTTAAGATTTGTGCATTAAGTGTATGTAAATTTTACCTTAAAAATGAAAATATTTGAGTGGTGAATGGGTAGAGGTAAAGATGAAACAAGAAAAGCACAGTTATGTTCACTTTGTATATATACATTTGAAGCTTTCTGTAGTAAACTTTTTTAAAGCAATGTTGTCTACAATGTGAGAAAGTCAAAAGATAACAGAATTCATAAGTAGCAATGTGAGCATATTATTTAAAAATGTGGAAGTAAATAGGAGGGAAAAACAGTTCAAAGACATCAAATTCGATGACTTTGGGGATTAGAACTGATCCACTAGTGTGGAGAGTGGAGAGGGATGGAGTAGGGGATGTCTATTTTGTTTTATAAGACTTTCAGTGTTACTTTATTTTTCAAACGTTCTTCATGTATTACTTTGATAGATGTATTTATTGTGTGAATTACTGCATTGTTTTCAAGGAAAATATTCACATGATCCTATGTGAATAATTAGTCACAGACTAATTATTCCAGTGCTTGGAATAATAAAAATTCTGTTTGCCCATGATAATTTTGGCAGTGTGCCCAGTTACTTCCATTTTCCAGGGTGCTGATTTGCATTTGAATCCTTATTTTAGATGGGTGGGGCTGAGAATTCTGGTTGCAGTTTCTCCTGCCTATACTCTTGCCCCTACCCACCCCCTCGCAGTTTGTTCTTGACACAATTGTCGAGTGATCATAAATAAGCCTATATTACTCTACTATTTAAAAGCCATCAAATCACTTCTCATTGCAATTAAAATACAATTCAAACGCTTCATCATGGCCCACAAACAAAGCCATACATAAATGACTGGACTGCTGCCTCAGTCTCTTGTCACTCTCCCCTCGTCATTGTATCAGCCTTAGTGGCCTCCTCTTGCACATTCATAGCTCATTCCTGCATCAGGGCCTTTAAACTTGCCATTCCTCCTGACACTGGCCGCTTTTCACCATTCAGGATTTAATTCAAAATTGAATTCCTGGACGAGGCCTTACCTGACCATTTCTCTAAGAGTGCCCCCCCCCGCCCTTCTCCACCCAGATCAGTGTGTCCTCGAACCAGAAGCACGAACACATTTTGTTTTGTTTGGAAATGTAGGGTCTTAAGCCCCACCCTAGACCTGCTAAAGTAAAAGCTGCATTTTAACAAGACCCTAAGGTGATTGTGTGCGCTTTTAAATTTTCAAAAACTGTGATCTAGAATAACCTCAATTTCCCTGTGTATCTGCTAATAGGCGCCTCCATTTCTGAAGGTCACTTAGTCATTTGTTTACTTGTTCATTCTTTCTGAATGAAAGGGGCTCCCAGGGCGCCCACTTGTCTGACTTATTAACTCCTGGATCCTAGAGCCTGACCCTTTCTCTGCACCTGGGACATGCTCAGTAAGGATTTGATGTGTAAAAGAATGCATGAAAGTGGTGGACATTATTTTGTGTTCCTTGAGTGTGTAACTGCAGTAAAAATATTTGTGGCTCCCACTTGCTTATAAAATTGGGGTTATTCTTATCTCCCAACATTCTGAAGAAGTTTCACTATATTTCTTAGACACTGAGTACTATTCAAGTAGTGTAACTAATAATCATTTACTTATCCTTTTCAAGTAGTTTGTCTTCAGAACCAAAGTTTGGGGTTTTTTGAGTACTTTGTTATGAACTTAAAACCATGACTGGTTGGTTTTTTGGTTTCTTAAGAATCACTGATTCCTAAAGTTATCTGAAAGGTTTTTATGGAAATTAAATGTTAGTTTGATATATCAGATTTTATTAATCAGAATTTCATAATCTTTAAAAATAAGAAAATAAGATTCTGAAAATGTTGAGTGAAATGTAAAATTTGAAGTTAAACTGTAAATAAAAACTGATGGGGCAAATGTATCAATGTTTTGCTCTTGAGATATGTTTCTAGGAAAGACCTATAGTTTGATATTGTTCTGCATTTAAAGATATGTTCCCAGGATATGTTTCCTAATGCATATCCTGGTGAAAGTTTTAATTAAACCTACAGTTGAGATAATTGTAGGTTCACATGCAGTTGTAAGAAACAACAGACTCTGTGGTCTTTATCCAGCATCTCCCAGTAGTACAGTCTTGCAAAACTATAGAGCAGTGTCACAATAGAGTACTGACATTGATACAGTCAAGATGTAGGACATGCCCACTCTTGGGAGGACTCATCATGCTGCCCATGATAGCCTCCCTCCCAACCCCACCTTCTCTTAACCACTGCCAACCACTAGTCTGTTTTCCATTTCTATAATTTTGTCATTTCAAGAATGATACACAAATGGAATCGTGCAGGACATAACCTTATGGAACTGGCTCTTTTCCACTAGGCATAATTCCCTTGCGATCCATCCAAGTTGTTGCATGCATCCATAATTTGTTCCTTTAATTTCCAAGTAGTGTTCCCTCTTGTGGGTGTATCACAGTTGGTTTAACTGTTAACCTGTTGAAGGACATCTAGGTTGTTCTAATGTTTTGACTATTACAAATAAAGCTGTTATGAAAGCTTCTATGAACACAGGTTTTGGGGTGACATAAGTTTTCATTTCTCCATCTTAAATGCCCTAGAAGTTGCATGTTTTCTTTTATAAGATTGCTAGACTGTTTCCCTGAGAGACTGTATTATTTTACATTCCTACAACAAGGTCTGAGAGATGCAGGTTTTCCTCATTCTCACCAGCATTTGGTGTGATTGCTTTTTATTTTAACCAGTCTGATTTATGTACAGTGATATGTTGGGGGTTTTATTTTTATTTCCCCAAGGCTAATGATATTGAACATTTATGGTAACCATCAGTTTGATCTCTGTTTCTATGAGTCTATTTATGTTTTGTTTGCTCATATTTGTTTTCTTTAGATTCTACATGTAAGTGAAACCAAATGGTATTTGTCTTTGTCTGACTTATTTCACTTAGCATAATAAATACCCTTTAAGTCCATCTGTGTTGTCATATGGCAAGATTTCAGTCTTTTTTATTGCCGTGTAATATTTCATTAGATATGTATATGGTGTGATCAAACAATACAGTGAATGTTTAAATAAAATTATTGCAATAAAAGACACATTGCCATTAATCCCCTTCAAAATACTCCCCTTTTCTTCAAACACACTTATCCCATCATTCTTGCCACTTTCTGAAGCAGTTCTGGACGTTGTCTTTCGTGAGTGTCTTTAGTTGTGCTGTCGTGGCTGCCTCGATGTCCTGAATTGATTCAAAACATTTACCTTTCATGGTAATATTTACTTGTGGAAAGAGCCAGAAATCGCACTGTGCCAGATCCGGTGAATAAGGTGGATGATGGGAAGCGGCACGTCAAACCTTAGTAACAGTGTGTGTGACAAGTTTCAACTTGTTTGGTGCAGTTGGGTGAGAACTGTTGAGAGACTGTGTGTTTTAAAGTGTGCCATAAATCATCCTTCATCATGGCAACATTCCGTGTCACACATTCCTTCTGGTATCGCAATTTCTGTCAAAAATATTATGGTGTGTCCTCATCCACCTTATTCAGTGGATCTGGCACCGTGCAATTTCTGTCTCTTCCCCAGTCAAAATGATTCAGGACATCGAGGCAGCCACGACAGCACAACTAAAGATACTCACAAAAGAGGACTTCCAGAACTGCTTCAGAAAGTGGCAAGAACGATGGCATAGTGTGTTCAAAGCGAGAGGGAGTATTTTGATTAATGGCAATGTATCTTTCACTGTAATAAATTTTTTTTATTTAAGCAGTCACAGTATTTTTTTATCACACCTCATGTGTGTGTGTGTGTGTGTGTGTGTGTGTGTGTGTGTGTGTGTACATGTCACATTTGTTTGTTTTTTAAAAGATTTTATTGGGGAATTAGGGGAGAACAGCGTTGGGGAATTGGGGAGGGGGACGAACCAAGTTGTTGTCCTTTTGTTCTTCAGTCTATTTGTGGAAGACACCACTTCACTGGCCCATGTTGGTATTATGATCATTGTGCTCTTCCCAGGTGAGGCAGTCGGTTGCCAGCCATTGGATAGCCACTCACGCTGGCTGCTGGCCACTCACCGTATTTCATGGCAGCCCAGCTCCAGGTTGAGCTGTTGTTTACAAACTTAGCTGTAGAGGGTGCAGCTTACTGGCACATGTGGAAATCGAACTGGCAGCCCTGTTGTTCAGAGCTTACCAACTGAGTCACTCGACTGGCCCCAAGTCACATTTTTTTTTGTCATCTACTAATGAACACTTAGGTTGCTTCCATATCTTAGTTATTGTAAGTAATGCTTCAGTGAACATAGGGGTGCATATATCTTTTCAAATTAAGTGTTTGTTTGTTTTTTTGTTTTGTTTTTTTTGTGGGGTTTTTTTGGTTGTGTTTTTTTTGATAAACACTCAGGAGTGGAATTCCTGGGCTGTGAGGTAGTTTTATTTTTAAGGACCCTCCAAACTGTTTCTTCACTCCCACCAACAGTGCACACGGGTTCCCTTTTCTTCACATACTCGCCAATGCTTGTTGTTTGTTCATTTATTGATGACAGCCATTGTGACAGGTGTGAGATGATATCTCATTGTGGTTTTTATTTGCATTTCCCTGATGACTAGTGTCATTGAGCATCTTTTCATATGTCTGTTGGCCATCTGTATGACCTCTTTAGAGGAATGCCTCTTTATATCCTCTGCCCATTTTGTAATTGGATAGTTTGTTTGTCTGGTGTTGAATTGTATGAGTTTTCATACATTTTTTTATGTTAACCCCTTATCAGATTGGCAAATATCTTCTCCCATTCAATAGGTTGTATTTTTGTTTTGTCGGTTTCCTTCATTGTACAGAAGCTTTTTAGTTTGAGGAAGTCCCATTTGTTTATTTTTCTTTTGTTTCCTTTGCTTGAGGGGACACATCCACAAAGGTATTACTCAGACTGATGACCTATGTTTTCTTCTAGGAGTTTTATGGTTTCAGGTTTTACATTTAAGTATTTAATCCATTTTGAGTTTATTTTTGTATGTGGTATCAGAAAGTGGTACCTTTTCATTTTTATGCACGTATTTGTCCAGTTTTCCCAACACCATTTATTGAATAGACTATCTTTACCTACTGTATGTTCTTGCCCCCTTTGTCTTAGGTTAATTGACCATATAAATGAAAGTTTATTTCTGGGTTCTCTGTTCTGTTCCATTGATCTGTGTGTCTGTTTTTGTGCCAGTATCATGCTGTTTTGATTACTATAGTCTTGTTGTTTAGTTTGAAATCAGAGATCGTGATACCTCCAGTTTCTTTTTTCTCAAGATTGCTTTGGCTATTTGTTGTTTTTTGTGATTCCATACAAATTTTAAGCTATTCTAGTTCTTTGAAAAATGCCATTGGTATTTTGATAGGGATACTGCATTGGAATTGTAGAGTGCTTTGTGTACTATAATCATTATAATAATATGAACCTTTCCAATCCATGAGTGTGGTATATCCATCCATTTATTTGTGTTTTCCTCAGTATTTTTTTCAGTATCTTACAGTTTTCAGAGTATAGGCCTTTTACCTATTTGGTTAAATTTATTTCTAGGTATCTTATTCTCTTTGATGCAGTTATGGTGGAATTGTTTTTTGTTTTTGTTTTTAAAGATTTTATTGGGGACTTGGGGAAGGGAACAGTGTTGGGGAATTGAGGAAGGGGAACATTGTGGTTTTCCAGGACCCATGAGCTCCAAGACAAGTTGTTGTCCTTCAATCTTAGTTGTGGAGGGCACAAGCTCAGCTCCAAGTCTAGTCGCCACTTTCAATCTAGTTGCAGTGGGGCGCAGCCCACCATCCCATGTGGGAGTTGAACCGGCAAACTTGTTAAGAGCACATGGTCTCACCACCTGAGCAATCCAGTCGGCTGTTGGCAGCTCAGTGGCAGCTCATCTTGGGTGCAGCTCAATGGCCCATGTGGGAATCGAACCAGCGACCCTGTTGCTCAGAGCACATGCTCTTAACCAACTGAGCCACCCAGCCAGCCGGCCCTGGAATTGTTTTCTTAATTTCTCCTTCTGATCATTCATTATTAGTGTATGTAATAGAAATACAATGGATTTCTGTATATTAACTTTCTGTCCTGAGACTTTACTGACTTCATTTATTAATTCTCTTAATTCATTGGTGGATTCTTCAGGGTTTTCTATATATAGTACGTCATCTGCAAATAGTGAGTTTTACTTCTTCCTTTCCAATTTGGAAGCTTTTTATTTATTTCCTGATTGCTGTGGCTAGGGATTTCAATAATATATTGAATAATAGTGGTGACAGTGGGCATCCTAGTCTTGTTCCTGATCTTAGAGGAAAAGCTTTCAGCTTTTTACCATGGAGTATGAGGCTAGTTGTGGGCTTGTCATATAGTATATATAGGTTCTATGGTGTTGAGGTAAATTCTTTCAATACCCACTTTGTTGAGAATTTTTATCATAAGCAGATATTGAATTTTGTCAAATGCTGTTTTTTTTTTTTTAAGATTTTATTGGGGAATTGAGGGAGGGGAACAGACAAGTTGCTGTCGTTTTGTTCTTCAGTCTAGTTGTGGAGGACGTTGCTTCACTGGCCCATGTTGGTATTATCACTGTGCTCTTCCCAGGTGAGGCAGATCGGTCGCCGGCCACTGGACGGCTGCTCATGGTGGCTCTTGGCAGCTCACACCTGCTGCCAGCCACTCATGGTAGCTTACGGCAGCCCACTGCAGCTCCACTGCAGCCTACGCCGTCGCCGTCGACTCATGGCAGCCCAGCTCCAGGTCGAGCTGTTGTTCACCATCTTAGCTCTAGAGGGCAGTGTCACTGGCCCTCATGTGGGATCCGAACAGGGCCCTGCTGCTCAGACCTGGTGTCCCAAGCCAGCTCTTAACCAACATACCACTAGGCCGGCCCTCAAATGCTTTTTCTGTATCTATTGAGATGATTTTGTGATTTTTATCCTTGGTTTTGTTGATGTGATGAATCACATTAATTGTTTTGTGGATGTTGAACCACCCTTGCATCTCTGATATAAATCCCACTTGAACATGGTATATAATCCTTTTAGTATATTGTTGAATTCAATTTGCTAGTATTTTGTTGAGAATTTTTGCCCCTGTGTACATCAGGGATATTGGCCTAAAATTCTCTTTTGTTGTAGTGTCTTTGTCTGGATAGGTATTAATTCTTTAAATGTTTGGTAGAATTCACCTTTGAAGCCATCTGGCCTTGGGCTTTTGTTTGTTGGGAGTTTTTTTATTGATGCTTTAATTTCATTGCTAGTAATTGGTCTGCTTAGATTCTCTGTTTCTTCCTGTTTTACTCTTAGAAGGTTGTATATTTCTAGAAATTTATCCATTTCTTCTAGATTGTCCAATTTGTTGGCATATAATTGTGCATGGTTTTTTTAATGATCCTTTGTATTTCTGTGGTGTCAGTTGTAATCTCTCCTCTTTAATATCTGATTTTATTGGGCTCTTTTTCTCTTAATGAGTCTTGCAAGAGGTTTGTCAATTTCATTTATCGTTTCAAAGAACCAGCTCTTAGTTTCATTGATCTTTTCTTTATTTTTGGCTTACAAACAATAGAACTTTATTTCTCACAATTCTGGAGACTGGGAAATCCAAGATCAAGGCACAGGCAGATTAAGTGTCTGGTCAGGACCTGCTTCCTGGTCCATAAATGATCGTCTGTGTTCTCACTGTGTCCTTACATGGTAGAAGGGGCCTTGTATTATTTTTTTAGTCTCTACTTCATTTATTTCCACTCTGATCTTTATTTAATTTCCTTCCTTCTGCTTACTTTGGGTTTTGTTTGTTCTTTTTCTAATTCCTTTAGTGTAAAGTTAGATTGTTTGGGATTTTTCCTACTTCTTGAGATAGGCCTATATAGCTATAACCTTTCCTCTTAGAACTGCTTTTGCTGCATCCCATAAATTTTGTCAAGTTGTGTTTTCATTTCCATTTGTCTCAAGGTAGTTTTTGATTTCCTGTTTGATTTCTTTGATCTATTGGTTGTTTGTAGCATGTTGTTTAATCTCCACATATTTATGTTTCCCCCTATAGTTGATTTCAAGTTTAATGTCATTGCAGTCAGAAAATATGTTTCATATAATTCCAATCTTGAATTTATTGAGGCTTGTTTTGTGGCCTCATATGTGATCTATCTTAGAAAATGTCCCATGTGCATTTGAGAAAAATGTATAATCTGCAGTTTAGGGATGAAATGTTTTAGTAATGTCTGTTAAGTCAATCTGGTCTGACGTGGCATTTAAGGCCATTATTTTCTTATTAATTTTCTGTCTGGGTGATCTGTCCATTGAGGTAAGTGGAGTATTAAAATCCCCAACTTTTACTTATTACTGTTAATCTCTGCCTTCATGTCCATTAATATTTGGTTTATGTATAATACTTGGGTGCTTCTGTGTGGGGTGCATGGATATTTACAATTGTTATATCCTCTTCTTGCACTGACTTTAATAATGTCCTTCTTTGTCTCTTTTTACATTCTTTATTTTAAAGTCTATTTTGTCTGATATGAGTATTACCTCCTCAGCTTTATTTTCTGTTGCATGGAATATCCTTTTCCATCCCTTCACTTTCAGTCTGTATGTGTCTTTCGATCAAAAATGAGTCTCTTATGAGCATGGGCCCAATGAGCAGCTGCGTGGTGGGTGGAGGCTGGGCAGCAGTGTTCCGCGTGTCCTGCAGCTTAGCTCAGTCCTGGTCATGGAAGTACCTGCTGCCTGCCTGCTTCTGCTCCTGCTGCCTGGGGCCTGGCTCCCAGCACCAGACAGCCTTCCCCCAAGGTACCGCTGCTGGTCAACCACGATGTGAGCTGCACAGTGGCTCTGAGCAGCCACCTGGCCAAAGTGACGGCTAAGGTGGTTCTGGTACACCTCGTGCCTGGTCCTGGTACACCTCCTTCCTTTTAGCCTTGGAGCCAGAGCGCAAGCCTTGCCTGGCGCACCTCAGCATGCAGGTGAAGGGACCAAAATTAAGGGTAAAAGTGGGAGATTCTTGACGGTCAAGCTGCATGCAGTCCAGGCTGAAGACAGGGCTCTGACCTGTGCAACAAAGTGAGCGAAATGCAGAAACTGGAGGCACGGGTCAAAGAGCTGGTGCTGAAGTCATCAGTGGAAGCTGAGCGGCTGGTGCCTAACAAGCTCAAGAAAGACATGTCGAGAACAAGAAACTCATCTCAGGAAATGGATAGGAGCTGGTCACGGAGGTTGACCACATCCTGGATGCTCTGTAGCCCCTGCCAGTTGTCCCCAGGGTGGGCCCCAGGTGCTGCACTTACAGATGGCGCGCGCGTGTGTGTGTGTGTGTGTGTGTGTGTGTGTTGAACATTGAGGCCAATGAATCCTGGCATTTGTATGTTGCAAAAGGCCTTCAAGGAGGAGAAGATAGGCCTGCCTCAGGTAACACAAGAAGCTTAGTTCCTGTCCTTTCAGTGTTCCTTAGTGAAAACAACTGCAACAAAAACACTTAAATTCTATTAAAATATTTTTGTGTTTTTAACAAAGAAATTTTCAATATTTGATTGGTTTTGTTTTGTTCTGAAGCCCAGGATATTCTTTCAAGTCTGTAATCCTTTGTTTTATACCCTTCTAATTCCCAGTGTTTGGGTATTTTGCAAACATGCATGTTTTTAAAAGTGTGTGTTACCAAATGAAAATAAAGCAGGGACTATGGAAAAACAATAAGGAGATGGTATATAGATGGATCTTTTTTTTTTTTAATCCTTTCTGCCACCTATGTCTTTTGATTGGATAATTTAGTCCATTTACATTTAAAGTAATTTTTAATAGATATGTACTTATTGCCATTTTGTTTATTGTTTTTTGGTTGTTATTCTTCTCTGTTCCTTCTCTTGACCTCTTTCCTTATCATTTGCTGGTTTTGATCAGGTTCCTTTCTCTTTGTTTTTGTGTATGTTTTGTAGGTTTTTGTTTGTGGTTACCATGAGGTTCATATATATCCATCTATATCTGTAGTAGTCTATTTTAATCTGATAGGTGTTTAAATTCAAATGTATTCTAAAAGCATTATATTTTTACTTCCCCTTCCACTCTATTTTTGACATCATGTTTTATATCTTTTTGTTTTGTGTATCCCAACTATTGCAGTTATAGTTAATTTTGCTACTTTTGTCTTGTCTTTTAACTTGCATATTAGCTTTTTAAGTGGTTGATTCACTGTGTTTATTATATATTTGCCTTTACCAGTGAGATTTTTTTTTCTTTCCTGTATTTTCTTATTTCTGGGTATGACTTTCTTTTCTGCATAAGGAAAACCTTTTAACATTTATAAAGCCAGTGTAGTGTTAGTGAACTCCCTTACTTTTTGTTTGTCTGGGAAACTGTTTATATCTAGTCTTCAGTTCTGAATGATAACCTTGTCAGATGTAGTATTCTAGGTTGCAGGTTCCTTTCTTTCAGCACTTTATTTCCTGCCACTTCCTTCTGGCCTGTAGAGTTGCTGCTGAGAAATCAGCTGATAGCCTTATGGGGTATCCCTTGTGTGTGACTTGTTATTTCACTCTTGCTGCCTTTAAAATTGACTCTTTATCCTTAACTTTTGCCATTTTAATTATAATGCATCTTGCTGTGGGCCTCTTTGGGTTTTTGTTTGGAACTTTCTGTGCTTCCTGAACTTGGATGTCTGTTTCCTTCCCCAGATTAGGTTAGCTTTTCAGCCATTATTTGGTTTTCAGCAAAATACACTTTTTGCCCCTTTCTCTCTCTCTGTCTTCTGGAATTCCTATAGTGCGAATGTTAGAGCACTTGATGTTATCCCAGAGGTCCCATATACTCTCGTTTTTTTAGAATTCATTTTTCATTTTGCTGTTGTGATTGGGTGAGTTCCACTATTCTGTCTTCCAGATCAGTAATCCGTTCCTTCTGTATTAACTAATCTGTTGATTCCTTCTAATGTATTCTTCATTTTAGTTATTGTATCCTTCATCTCTGATTGGTTCTTTGTTACATTTTCTAACTCTTTAAAGTGCTCTTTGAGTTCCTCTATTATACTCTCCAGTTTGTTGAGCATCCTTATGGCCATTTCTTTGTATTCTCTATCAGTCAAATTACTTTTCTCCGTTTCATTAGTTGTCTTGCCTTCCCCCCCTGTCAGCACCCCCCCCCGGGGTTTTTTCCTGTTCCTTCATTTGGGGCATATTCTTCTGCCTCCCCATTTTGTTTGACTTTCTCTGTTTGTTCCTATGAGTTAGATGAAATAGCCATCTCTCCCAATCTTGAAAAAGTAGCCTCTGTGCAGACTGGGCAGGATAGTTTTGGCAGGCTGGTTGCAGTCGGAGCAGGTGTGTGTGGTGCATACCCGTGGCTCCAGCTGGGCCTGGGCAGGGCTGCTCTGAGTGAGTGCATTGCAAAACCCTACTAGCTCCTCACTTTCTCTAGATGAGGCAGACCATGAGTGTGCACTTTTCTAGTTTTGCACCCTCTTGTGTTGGAGCAGCCCCACAAGCAGGAGCAGCAGCTCCCCATTCACTCTGTACAGAGCAGCCCTGCTGTCAGTACCATAATGCTTTGCTGGCTCCGCACTTTCTCCCAGTGGGGCAGTCCCACGTTCGTGCACAGCAGCACTCCACTGTCTGCAGCTTATGGACAGGGCAGCCCTATGAGTGGGTACCACAATGTTTTGCTAGCTCTACACTCTCTCCAATGCCCTGTCTCCTCACTGGATCAATCTCCAGGCAGAGAGCCCCCTGCATGCACGCTGTGGCGCCCTCCTGTTCCTGCTGGAGTTAGTTCTGGGAAGGTTGGCCGGGTGTGTGCTGCAGCAGCCCTGCAGTCTGCCCAAGAACCCAGGAAACTAAACAGTGGCGCTCACCAGTTCCTCTGGTCCTGGAGCATTCCATCAGCTCCGAGAGAGCTCTTGCGTGTCCCCAGTCTTCTCTACACGGTCTCTATTTGTTGTGCAGAAGCTATTCAACTGGCTCTCAGTTTTCTCTCAGGAGGAAGTGCTCTAATTATAGGTGTACATTCCATGCGTTCTTGGGCTTCTTTCAGTCTACATACTATGAATGGAGAAATAGGCAACTTATATCAGTGTCTTTCAACTAGGGGTGATTTTTCTCCAGGGGACATTTGGCAATGGTTAAAGATATTTTTGTTTGTCAAAACTGGCAGGGTACTGCTAAAATCTACTGGGTAGGGGCAAAGGATACTGCTAATTAAATACCCTGTGATGCACTGAACCACCTCACCACAAAGAATTAGCCCAAAATATCAATGCTGCTGTTGCTGCTGCTGCTGCTAAGAGACCCTAGCTGAAATTGAGAGAACCCTTCTTCTGCAAATTAGCCCTCCTAATGCCCTCAGAAAAAGAATACTTTGCTCTACGTTTTGGAAAAGAGACTATATAGAAATTGTCACCTTAGAGAATTCAGATGGATATATTGGCATGACATTCTCAGATAATTTTACATTTTTCAAAATTGGAAAACTCAAATATAGGGTTACTGGTTTTCCTTATTTTACAGATGGGGTCGAGGATTTGGTCTTTTGGGTTCCATTTTTGGAAAGGATGGTGTATTAAACCAGCCAAACAGTGTCTTTGGACTTATATTTTATATACTACAGTTATTACTTGGTAAGTATTTATACAGCAATACAAAAATAAGGTATTTTTTTGTTACATTCCATTTAGTACTTTGTGTTTTTGCCCTGAAGTTTGTCTTTATTAAATAAAAGTGTACGTTAATGATAGAACCAGTAGTTTAACAAACTGCTTTTCCTTCAATTGTCAGGTTTTCCCAAAGCTTTACCCCGCTTCATTTTTAAAAAGTATTTTCTATAAAACACTTAATACTTACATATTAGTAGCTATTTTAATTTTACTATATTTTAATTTCCTTTTATTGGCAATTTAGTAATTGGGACCCCAGATAATAAATCCATTTTCATATTTGTTACAAACACTTAACCCATTTTCTGTCCTTTTTTATGTTAGTTTTGTGAATTTTGATTTCACAACAGTTTTTATACTTTCAGAGTTAAGTTCATCCATTTTTGTCCCTGTATAATATTTTAATTGTTAATGTTTCATCCTATCATCTGCCAGCTCCTCTGTGCTCTTCTGTCTAGCTGAAGTTTATTTGTTATGAGGCAAATTGTGAACCTAAATTTTTCTCAATAGTCCTATCAAGTTTGCCCAATTCCATACCTATATATCCTGCAGAAATATAAAAATATGCACAAGGATAGTCATAGCAGTACAGTTTAAAATAGCAAAAAATTGGAAGTAGCTTAGCAAAATGTAATGGTTGACTACATTAGGTTACATTCATATTGGAAAACAACGTACCCAATAAAGAAAAAGTAGGTCTACATGTATGCCCTGGAAAGATCAAGACGTAGTTTAGCGAAGAAAGCAAATTGTGGTATAACAGGTATAGGACAAGCTGTATGTTTATATACATGTAAATGTATGGAAGTGGATCTGGTGGTTGGGGGCTGGGCTGAGACTTCCACTATAGAAAGTATAAACCTAAATTAAAATAACCTAAGAAATGCTTTTGACTATGTTAATTTTTAGAGAGAGAGATAGAACAAATTTCTGTTTATTATATTTAATTTCATTATACACATTTTAAACCATGTATCATGTATTTTTTCTATTCACATATATGCATTCACATGCATTTTTAATATCAGTGTCTTTACCATTAGAGGCATATTTAAACTCATCTAAGTTTCCAGAGTGCATGTTCTTCACTCCCTGCTACATTGTTTGAGATACTGTATTTTTACTTTAATTTTTCCATAGGTAATACATTCATGTCGTTCAAAAGTTTAAAAAAAAAAAGTAAAATGCTATACGGTGAAAAGCCTGTCCCACCCTCTGCCCACTTCCCCCTGCTTCTGATCCCTGACCAGTAGCTTTTTGTTATTGTCATTATAGTTTCTTTAGGCATACACAAGAACATACAAGCATAGAATTTTAATTTTTCCTCCTTTTTTAAACATAAAAGGCAGATACTATACACACTGTTCTGTGTAGTTTTTTTTGTTTTGCTTGACTAATATATATTATGGTGCTTTCCATAGTAGTACATTAAATGTCTTGGTTCTTTTTTACAGCTGCAAAAATTCCATTACTTGATTGTATAATACAATCATTTATTACATTTTAAATTCCATTGGAAATTTTATCCCAAGCCATCAGTTACATTACATTAGGACAAGTTTGATTCAAGCATTTAACTAACAGCTAGTATTTAGGGAACAGTCTAAGTGTTTATAATTATTAGCTCTTCTAATCTGCACAATAGTCTTAGGAGGTGCTCATGATTATTATCCCAATTTTGCAGTTAAGGAAAAGAGTGGCACAGAGAAATTAAATAACTTGTCCATGTAATTTTGAAACTAATTTCTTAGGCATAAGTTAAAGTGACAGCTTAATTTTTGTAGTTTTAGATGTTTAGCAAAGGTGAGATCAGCAAACTTGTTTAGTAAAGAGCCAGAGAGAAAATCATTTAGGCTTTGCTGGCTGTTGCAGCTGCTCAATACAGGCATTCTAGTGTGAAAGCAGCCACAACCTTACCTGAGGCAGTGTGTGGCTAGGTTCCCATAAATCTTTATTTACAAAAGCAGGTGGCCAGTTGGATTTGCCAGTCCCTGGCATAAGTAACCCGACGGCATCTTAGTCTTGAAGAACCTCGGTAAAGCCTCATGCTCTTGTACTGATGGTGCCTGGGCAAGCCAGGCCGTAGCTGCAGCCTGCACACAGCTCCTCCTCAACAGGCAGCAGGATGTTTGGCTCCTTACCTGACCTCTGCAGCCCTGCCGCCACCTATTATTTTCCCGTTATGTTATTCTTACCCATTAGTTAGTTGTTGAGTGAGAAGGTAGTTTAATATGCTCTGCCGTCTCTGTCCTTGAAAATAAATGCACATTCTCCATACTGTTAGCTACAGGAAATGACAAAACAATATGTGTAAAGATGTCAGATAGCATCCAGAATTGAGGCAGGTTTTTGTCATGAGGGTCCCCGCTTAACACACATAACTGCCTTGTTTCTTGATCTGGTTTGACCCACATGTGATCAACTGGCCAAGTGTGGTTTCCCTTATCTTCCAGGGTGAGCCTTTTATGAAATGTTTGGTGGTTCGTTTGTTTTTTCTTCTTTAGCAGCATGTTGATGTGATCATTTCCCATTATGGACTTTTTATAAATTTGATCTAAACATGGGAATGCAAATTTTACTTTCCACAGATGGGGAGCTGTAGTGAAAAGGACAGGGAGAATGTTTCCTGGTTGTGGGCCTCATGTTCCTTTATTCATTAGGAAAGGGGCTGTCAGCTTTACAAATCAGCTTCATTGCATAATGTGATTGCAAGATTCTATATTTTCTTTGTATGTCTCAACTAAGGCTACTTTATGAAATAAGTAATATTTCGTCTAGAATACTGACAAGTCAAAAACATAGCAGCTATAAAACTGGTATTCTGTATGCAAAGTCAACCTGCATAATGTTAACAAAACAGGCCAGTAGTTTTTGTCCTCAAATTTCATGGTATTTTGCAGTAAGATCAGTATTCCAACACTGTAGCAAATTAGAAAATGTTACCTTTTAACTCAGCAACTTTCTCAGTGTCAAGGCTGATTGAGCCAAGTGTCTCTTTCTCTTGCAGGCATGACAGCAAGTGCAGTTGCAGCTTTAATCCTCATGACATCCTCCATCGTGTCTGTGGTAGGTTCTTTGTACCTGGCCTACATTCTGTACTTTGTGCTAAAGGAGTTTTGCATCATCTGCGTGGTCACCTACGTGCTGAACTTCATTCTTCTTATCATCAACTACAAACGACTAGTTTACTTGAATGAGGCCTGGAAACAGCAACTGCAGCCCAAGCAGGACTGACCACCTGACAAACTCTTATCTGACAGTCTGAAGTCCCTTTTCCATTAAGTTTATTTTACAGCATTTTTTTATTCTTCACAACAGATACTTTCCCTAAGGATCTTAAACTGATTTTTTTAAATCTTGTAAATTAAAAGGGTATTTTCTGTGTCAATCTTAATTTTAAATATGGGTACAAAAAAAAGCATATGCCGAACCAATCAAAGACAAGCTTTAACTTTACTTTGAAGATGTTTCTGAAATAATTAAATGTAACCCTAGCCCCCTCCCCTCAATGGTAAAGTGAGCAACCATTGCTAGTAATTTTCCAATGTGTATGAATTCAATTCAGGTATAACAAATGTGATCATGACATGAAAATATTTTAGAATAGATACTGTATTAAATATTGCCATGTTTACAATATGTAATGTTTTTAGCCAATGGATTTAAACATGTAGAGTCACCTAGAATCCATTTATGTGATATTTGTAAATAAAGGTAGAAATATTGGATCCAACCCTGCAAAACTTACTGCACAGTTTAGTTGAAGTGTAGCAATGAAGAATTGTCAGCTCAACATTAACTGAAGAAATAGTGAAAGTAGTAGGTCCATACAGAGCATCTTGTGAAAAGTACTGGCAGCTGTAAAAGTCCAGCACTGACAGCCAAAATAATAAGATGGTTGGTTCCTTTTCATGTCCTTCCTCTGAAAGGGAGAAACTGTTTGGACATTCAAGTCAAACATCAGTTATAACCTTACAGAATAAGTCATGTGACCGAACCATCAAGTCCAAGGCTTCAGGACACTAGAGATGGGAAAATGGGTAGATTTCTTTGGAGAAAAGCTGGAAATATTAATATGGCATTTTAAGATACAGTCTCTTGGAACAGTTGAATTTTCACACAGACATTTGTCCTTAATATTGGTGCCAGTCAACCAAACAGTATTATGGCTCTGAAATAACCAGTATAACCTAGTTGCTCCCAAGTACGATTGCTCTTGGGTAGCTGTGTAGTGTTTTCCCTGTTTCTTTCTGCACTAATTGGATGTCTGGTTTAATTGTTTTAGAGTCAAACATTAGATTTGTAAACTTTAGGGCTGACGCGCTCGCTGCTCAATTTGCCTAACTGGGAGGCATACTACAGTAGAAATATGTGAAGGTGAAATGCAATAGTGTCATTACTCTTTCTGATAACTACACAAATGCAGGCTTTTTAAAAGTGATTTGAATACACCCAGCTGAAATTGTGACAGTATGTTTCTATGGTTAACATCTTACGTCAAAATGTTAAAGTGCCTTCTGTCTTAAATCTCAAACCAAATATTGTGTTGCACTTGGGCAGAAGTTGTCCTTCCTTCCTTCCTTAGCATAAAGTACACAGCTTGCATTCTATAGAAAGGTTCTGTATGATCGTTTTATCCCTTAGATTGAGAAGGAGTAGCAATGTTTTGCTTCCAATTAGATTAATCATTATGTTAAAAATAGACCCGTAAATTGAGTGCTTTATTCACCTTCTTTTTGATGGGAGGGGTCAGGCTCTGCTCTGTAAACGTATGTTTAGTCAGCCACTGTTTCCAACTACTGTCATAATTGATGCAACGTATTCTGGCCCAAGGCAGGTATAAAATCTCAATCGTAATGACCTATTAAGGAGTTCGGATCAGTTTGGTAAGATAGCTCAATTCAGATTTCATCCAGGCTGATGTTTTCCCATAAATGTGAATATTTCAATGCCTACTTTATGTGTGTATTGTTCTTATTTCTATAAAGAACTGTAGAAAGCATTGATTAGATGTCTCGTGTTTATGGATGAACAAGTCCTAATATTGAAGTTGAACTGTACAATGAAGTCGTGTGTTAACAGTGCTTCAGTTCTACCAAGCTGTTTACTGCTTCTCTTTTCTCACTAGTGTGGACATGGCCTAAGGGTTGATACCTCTGTGGTATATAGAACACTGGTAGTGCTAAAAGGTCCTCGTGTCCCAATTTAAAATGGTTTTTCATGATATTTTGGATCAATCAGCAGAGTATACTTAAAGCTTGTCTTGATGTTGCATTCTTGTAAATGTATACAACTCAATGAGAAAATGTACACATGTTCAGCCAGACCCTTCAAGTTTTCCTTGCTTTCCTGGGGGGAAAACACCACTGTTTCCGTTGTATAAAAAATGTTGCCACGTTCTTCTGACCCAGAATTAATATCCTTTTTCTCATTGAGCGATGAGTTACCAGCACTGTGGTGCCAGCACCTCAGTGAGCGGCAGACCCTGGTGGGTGTCACTGGGTATCGCTGCCTCAGAAGAATCCAGGCTCCCCTACATTGTCTATGCCCCTGCAGAAGGGGGGACACCATGTTATAAATTTGAGGATTATTGTGACTCTCTTAGACCGAATATTCAAACACTGCAAAATTACTAGCCACCAGCATTGGAGAGCAGATAGGGGGAAAATTGAATTTGTTTTTGGCAGTAATTCCATGTTTCTTGGTTTCTGAAATGATTTGTGACAAATTAAGCCTCTTATTTACTTGTCACATCATTTGAAGAAATAAGAGAACTTGTGGTTAGATGACAGTTAGATGACAATTTCTAGGCAATCTAGGTGGTTTGGAGAATTTCATTTGGTTTTTCATTGCATCTAGTTGCTGTCAGTGAGGGTAAACTTCTGGTGAAATAACTCAGGTTTAACTAGCTGTGTGCCAGGAATTACTTTTACTTGATGTATGTACCCTCCTTAAATCATTACTTTTAAAGATGGTGAAAGCATTGAATATTTTCATGTGAAGACACAAAGATCTGTCATTTGGTACAAGGGATCTCTGGGCCTATTGGTAGGATAGAGGACCAAGACTACACTGAAATTAAAACTATTTGTTGGCTTTAGTTTGCTTGTATTTCTATTTATTTTTAAGACTCATCAACAAAAATGCAGTTATCTTCAGCAGTTACTTCCTAACTTGGATTGGTACCACTACTGACAGATCTTGAAAATCAGTATTAATTAAACAGATGCCAACAGAAAACCAACTATCATTTTTGGTAACCTATTTGGGAAGGAGTACCTAAATGCAACCTTTGTCCTCATGTATTTTCCCTCCACATGCAAGTACTACAACATCTCTATTCAGACGTGTTAGTCAGCACTTAGGATCCCTAATCTGTGAGAACTACCCTTCAATAAAACAAAAGGGACAGGGTGTGAGTCCATACTACTTTGGTTCAACATGTTTTTGACAAATTAGCCCAGAAAAGGTGAAATGTTTTGTTATAAAACTATTAAGCATGGCCTAAGTATGAGGTATATGATCTGTATAGTATGTTCCATCAAAGATATTTATTACTAGTGCTTTACACTCCAGAGTAAACATTCATTTAAAATGGAGTTCACTGGGCAGATTTCCCCTTTAAATATAGACAGGAATATTCTTTATCAGAGATTTAGGACACAGATTTGCTAACTGGTAAAAACAAATGTAAATATGTAAGAATGTTTATTTGTTGCACATAACTTTTTTGGTATAAAATAAATGTAGAAGTTAACAGTGTAAATTGTGCTGCCATCATTCTTATACTGTATGTAGTATGACATTTCAAAAAAGAATCTGAAATGAATTCAAACTATTCTTGAAGTAACCTCATACTGTAATCTCATTTCTACAGGTGTACTGAGTTGATTCTTTTTCTCTTAAATTATATGTAACTTACAGAAGACACGAGATTCTCTTAAAGATTCTAATTCTTGAAATTCCTGTAGGCTTATGATGTATGTGGTTGTCAAGAATTAATGAAAAGGTGTTAGTGCTTTCGGTTTTGTGAGCACACAGAACATATTAATCAGCTGTTTTTTCACTGCTTTACTTGAGCTCACCTTGAGTACTCCACTCTTACAATTTTTCTAAAAAGGTAACATCTGCAAGAAAGAAAAATCCATTTGAAATACGTTCAGCCATATTTTGTGGAATAGGTCAGTTGTGTTCTGTGCTAGAACCTTAGGACTTAAGAAGCAGGTCTTACAGACGCTTTATTTGTGTTCATCATTGGAATGTTCTTTGGAAGGAGATTTTTCCTTGTACATTAAAAGGCAACACGGGGATTATCAAGTTTGAAAACCGAAACCATTTTTTCAAAATTTACCCTTCTGTTTCCTTTTACCCAATTTGGATATGCATTTCAGAAAATAGAAGATAATGGATAACTAAAAGCCTCAAAGTAAAATGAGCCTTAGAACACAAATTAGATATGATGATGATAAGACATCAGAAGTGAATGGGACACCCATCTTAGGGAAGATATAAAAAAAAATACTTTGATTCAAGAACTTAAGTGTATCAAGAATTTATCTAAATGTAATTATCTACCTGCAGGAAAACTAAAAAACAGCACATCCTGTCGGTAATTTGAAGGCATCCCATTAATGAAAATAATGTTCTCCCATGTATTATTAGAAAGTGGACAGTTTAAACAATAAACAATCATAAATATGAAGTAGAAATGATGACAGGAGACTTTGCAGTGAATGGCAGTGCTGAAAGGCAAATATAAAAGGGAAGATGATCCATCTTGGCTTTTAGAAAACAAAAGATCTAACTCATTATTTTGCCTTCATTTCTGTTAAGACAGAGAAGTCCTTGACAGGTGGGCAACAAGTACCAGGTTTGCTGTTTTACTCCTGTACAAAAGGGTAGAGCAGCCATGTGTTCATTTATTAAGCATTTTCTCCCAACAAGGCACTGTGCTGGGTACTGGAACCCTCCCCTAAGTAGGTAGGTACTTCTTCCACTGCAAATGTTTGGGGGTTCAGTACAAGCGGTTTTTGTGTGACAGCCTCCTGCTCTTCTGAGCAGTCCTGGGGGAGGCCATCTCTGAAATTCCCAGACCAATAGTTCTCTCACCAGGGTGTTGTACTTGGGGGAAAGGAAGACTCAGCTCAAAGAGCTAGGCATCTCTCCAGTAGCGCTCAGAGGTGAATCCAAGATACCCTCTATCACAGTTTGGAGATTTGTGGGTCTTCTAAAAAAACTAATCTGTAGTAGCATTAAGTAAGTTGAATAGATTGTTGTATTTTTAAAAAATAAGTTATTAACAACTAATTTACTGACTGTCAGAATTGCCTGAACTATTTTAAGTCTTAAGTTGTTAGGTTTTTTTTAAAAGATTTTATTGGGGAATTGGGGGAGGGGAACAGCGTTGGGGAATCGGGGAAGGGGAACAGACAAGTTTCTGTACTTTTGTTCTTCAGTATAGTTGTGGAGGACGTCGCTTCACTGGCCCATGTTGGTATTATCATTGCGCTTTTCCTGGGTGAGACAGTTGCTTGCCAGCCATTGGATGGCCGCTCCTGGTGGCTCACCACAGCTCACGAAAGTGCACGCCAGCTGCTGGCCAGCCCCACTTAAGCCTACGCCGTCGCCGGCGACTTATGGCAGCCCAGCTTCAGGCTGAGCTGTTGTTCACCATCTTAGCTGTAGAGGGCACAGTGTCACTGGCCCTCCTGTGGGATCCAAACCGGGGCCCTGCTACTCAGAGTTGGTGTCCCAAGCCAACTCCTAACCAACACGCCACCTTAACTGGCCCCCTTAACAAGTTTTTTAAAATGTGTAATACATTATAGTAATAGAATTATATACTCTTTGGCTGAGATTCCCAATTATTGTGGTTTTACTGTTTAGTGCAAAACTCTGGAAGTTAAAATATAGAATGTGAGAAAAGGCTTTTCTAGAGTGGGCATCATTGTGTGGAAAATGAACTTTGAGAATAAAAATATATCATAGTTCCAGAAATGTTGGTCATATCTGATTCTTGGATCAAATTTAACAAATGGAAGGTGAGATTTACATGAGCCTCTTAAGAAGCATAGTAATAAATTCAAGGCAAAATTGACTTATTTGCAGACTTTCTGATAACAGTGATGAGAAATGTGCTTTATAGATTAAGATTTATTGAAGTATAAATATGGAGTAATGATATAGTGTATTTTAAGATGTACAAGAAAATGTAGGGACTTTTGTTTGGCTCTTTTTCTCTGTGGCTGAGAGGAAACAAGTCAATGTCCAACAAATCTATTAACTCCTCCACTCTAAGAAAAGAAAAAAAGAAATGGGCCTTACCCCTAATTTATAAAACATTTAAGAGTCTATTATGTTTAATTTTTTAAATTATTTATTTACTTATTTATTTATTTTTTAAAGGTTTTTATTGGGGAATTGGGGGGATGGGAACAGCGCTGGAGAATTGGGGGAAGGGGAACAGACAAGTTGCTGTCATTTTGTTCTTCATTCTAGTTGTGGAGGACGTTGCTTCACTGGCCCAAGTTGGCACCATCATTGTGCTCTTCCCTGGTGAGGCAGATCAGTCGCCGGCTTCTGGACAGCTGCTCACAGCAGCTGCTGGCCGCTCACGCTGGCTGCTGGCTACATACGGTAGCCCATGGCAAGCCACTGCAGCAGGGGCTGCAGCCTACGCCGCTGCCGACAACTCATGGCAGCCCAGCTCCAGGTTGAGCTGTTGTTCACCATCTTAGCTGTAGAGGGCACAGTGTCACTGGCCCTCATATGTGGGATCCGAACCAGGGCCCTCTGGCATCCCAAGCTAGTTCTTAACCATCGCGCCACTCGGCCGGCCCTGTTTAATATTTTTTTCTGTTTGTCAAGTAAAGAGTTTTATGTATTATTCCTTGACAATTAACCAGAACACAAAACTTGATTCCTTGAAGGAAGTTAGTAAGTTCAGGGGTAAAAAAAAATAAATATGTAATCACTAGAATTCCTAACTTATTATTTGAACTGACTACACTCTCATTTCTTAAAAGCGGTCTAAAGATGGCCATTAAAATGAGGTCAAATTACCTTGACTGTTTCTCTCATGGAATTTGGAAAGAGGCGTGTCAAGACGTGTAGCATCGACCACAATGAAAGTGGATCAAGTTCTGTGTTAACTGTGTTGGTTCATGGTCTTCCATGTGATTGGATACCAATGAGTATTTTTCCAAAGCATTCAGCCTTAAACCAGGATTGAGGAATACTGAACTTTAGGAGTAATGGACTGTACTTGCCTTAATGGACCCTGTGAAGAGGAGAAATGATTGCATAAAGAAAAACGATCCTCTGGGAGCCGGGCAGGTTGGTGTCATCCAGAGGCACAAAGGCCCGGAGTACAGGTGACTCTTGAACAACGTGGGGTGTTGGGGTGCCAACCTCCTCCACAGTTGGGTATATAACTACAGTCAGCCCTCCCTGTATGTGACTCCCATTCAGAGGTGATGTCATGGGTTTGGACAACATGGTAAAAAAAACTACACATGTAAAGTGGACCCATAGTTTACATGTTCAAGGGTCTACATCTCTGTAGGCCCAGCCTGTTTAATTTACAGAGGTCTCCTCATGCTCAGTGGGGACGGTCATGACACGGCCACTGGGCCTTCACAGCCGTCTGCCCACTTCTGTCAAGGCCAGACTGCATGGCTAAGGCTGGAACAATGTCCTGGCACAACCGGTAACCTGTGCTTCCTCCCGACTCAGACATTCTTCAGCTCTCACCTCTTAGGCATATCTGTTTGGTTAACACTGTGGAAACCAGTGCACAGACCTTGTTGCTTATCCCAGCATGGCAGCACGTCTAAGTGTTCTGCGACTTCAGCTCATCTAGGGAGTTTCCCTCCCTCGGTCAGGGTTGGCCTGGTTTGGGGCATGAGCACAGGTGGCCTAAGACTGTGCGGCAGTCCCTGTGGAAGCACAGTCGTGCATGTGGCCGGAGTGCTGAAGCAGGCCATTCTTAAGAATCACACAGTTATGTCTATGAAAACAGCTTGACATAAAGATAACGAGATGCTTTTCTGCAGTACCAATAATTTAATTTGTGGATGGTCACTTCTGAGCCAACTCTATTCCCGTACTACAAGCGCCTTGATTTTCACCTCCACATTCCCTTCTAGCAAATTACTACAAAATCCAGAGCAGAAACTTTCTGGTCTGCCACACTCGGTTCAGGAAGTTGCGTCTTACTTAGGGAGGAGGGGCTGACACCTGCTGTCTGAAGAGGTAGTTCTTGCTTTAAAAAGTAAACGGGGTCTTTCCCATGCACTGTGACTTCACAGCTGATCGATGGTACCTGGTTTCATTGGCAAGTTTCCAGTATCTCTGTCGCAAAAGGAATGCTGCACTTTTTGGTTGTCTCTGACGAGTGAAGATCCCCTTTTTATTCCCTAATACTCTCGTTGGTGCTAAAAACAAAACAAAAGTTTCAGGTGACTTCTGATGGGTTCCAAGCTGAGCACAAAATAGAAATAGCCTCATGTAGTTCAGGGTTGCTTGCCCTGAAGTGGCCACTTAGTGGGTTAAAGTTTTAACAACTACCGCTCCCCCAAAACACCTCAGCTCCCTGCGTGGATTTTTCATCTGTTAGGGGAAAAGATCCAAAATTGTTAACCTTTTACTTGTAAAATAAAGTTTAAAACATTACAGGTACCCAGCTGCCTGGTAACTGGAAGGGGACTGAGACAACAGTTACCCTTGGGAAGATAAGTATCCTAGTGGGAGCCAGAGTCCTGAGCAGTCAAGGTGCCAGACAGCATCTACTAGATTTCAGAGTCCCGGCCGACACTTCCAGCTGGGCTCCCACTTTTGCTGAAGCTGCGAAGGGAGCAAAGCTGGAGAGCCTGTCAGGACTGCACTCTGAGCACACACTCCACCCTCCAGTGAAACCACAGCTTCTGTGAAATGGGAAGTAGGTCTCTTCAAGAAGTTCAAAACACTAATAATCTCTCCACAATAAGCAAATGCCAGGCACTGCCAAGCACATCGTTAGATGGAATCCCTACATGAACCTGCAAGGTAGTAAGACAAGAAGGTCAGGTCACTTGTCTAAGGTCACAAAGCTAGTTTCTCACTACATAAAGGTCGTGCGCCCATTCATGAAACTAGACTACCATCCATTATATTTCCTGAAGCCCTTAACCTCATTTGCCAAGCACAGCAGAGGCTCATCTCATTCTTTCTTCCATTCTAATTTTTAATTAAACTGTCCAAAGACCCATCTTTCTCCGTAAGTAATGTAATTCCCATGACTACCAAATCCTTCCCCACCGCCCCCCCCAATTGCTATCCTAAGTTTATGGTATATCAAGAAACGAATACTCTAGAGGTATATAAAGAAATGAGAAGCATTCATTTGGAGCTTAAGTGAAGTAGCCCTCATCTATCCCCACTTGAGAAAGAGGACATAACGTTTTCTTTGACCACATTTAAACTCGCCTACATTCAAAACGCTTTCACTTTCCTATATTCAGTGAACCCGCCTTGTAAAAGTATATATATAAAAGTATATATCTGTTTATATATATACATTTCTCAGGCTTTGTACCCAACCCTGGAATAATGAATATCCCATAAGTAAATCCTATACAAGGTCCACTTCTTCCTTATATTGTTGTTAAAAAGACAAGATGAGTCAGCCATTTTGCCTCAAGACAGTACCCATTTGCTTTTTACCATGAAATGATTTAGGAAGCAGGCAAGTGATTGCTGTTTGCTAAATGCAACTTACTTTTCCTTGGAAATTATCTGTCACCTGCATTGATTAGATCAGCTTTTCCCTCCTGTTTCCACTGTTCTTACAACCAGATATCCTAAACTGAAAGTCCGGCCTGAAAATATTAGAAATGGTACATTCCCCTAAACTTCCACTTACACTGGTTAGTCATAAAATCAGCAAAATTCCAGATGAGCTCTCCAACCACATACTCTTTGCGTTTTTGATCCAGAACCAAATGATACTGCTCTAGCAGACCTTTCTGGTACTCCTCACTGAACATCAGAGGTGGGTCCTGGAATACAAAGAAAAGAGAGGTTAAGAGGACTGGCAAAACTGTAAATGTCAGAAAAGAATAAAGACCCATGTGATAATCACCTAAACATCTGTCCCTAAGGTGGGCTGTAGTGACTGCAGAAGTCACTACCAGGGTATGACACAGTCCAGAGGAAAAAGATTTCTAAAAAAACCTTTAATTTGTAACTACTTCATTTATCAACATAATGTGATACTTGCTTTCTCTTACTTTTACATCTTTATTCACCAGTGCAATCTTAAAGCTGAACTATACTGGAAGTAAAAATGTCTTTGAATAATAAATTTAAACCAAGTTTTCAGGTGACCGGGCAAGATGGCAGAGTAGATACATGCTATGCCTGCTGCCTCCATGACCGCATTAAAATTACAACTAGGGCCGGCCGAGTGGCGCGATGCTTGGGAGCTGGCTTGGGACGCCAGAGGGCCCCGGTTCGGATCCCACATGTGAGGGCCAGTGACACTGCCCTCTACAAACAAACAAACAAACAAAACAACTAAATTATAGAACTATCAACCTGAAGAACCATCTGAACACTAGCTGAACAGAAGTTTTATAACTAAGGATATGAAGCAGCAGCCACATTGAGACTGGTAGGAGGCGCAGAGACATAAAATGGGCTGGTCCCACACCCACGTGTAGTGGTTGAGTATCGGGAGGGATATCTCAGCCACAGAGTCCCCCCTGAAGAGTGAGGGGGTCTCAGCCCCACACCGGGCTCCCCAGTCCAGGGCTCCAGTGCTGGGAAGAGAAACCCCCACTACATCCGGCAGTGAAAAGCAGTGAGGATTCCACCCATCCAGATGAGATGGAAGGCTGATAGAAACACAGATGTCTTTAAAGGGCCTACACACAGACTTGCAGGCATTCACCATGTGCTCTGGCAGAGGGAAGGCAACTCAAGAGGCATCAGAGACATAGGGAAAGACTGAGTTGTGTGGCTTCAAAGCAAGGGATAGTGGGACAGCTTCCATTATCCCTATGTTGACCCTGCCTCATGTGTAGCCTACAGGTAAGCGCCATCTTTCCTGTGTTGAGCCCTCCCCCATACAACCAAATCTGAAACTGCATTGGCCTGGTGAACGCCGCTCACCCCACCACGGTGACTCCTTGGGGATCTGCCCCAGCTAACTCAAGCAGCACCATCAGAGGTACTTTCTGCGTCCTTGCAAACCAGCCCCAACTCACGCTAAAATCTTTCTTGACAAACTCTTGGGGTCTGCATACCTGAGGCATGCAGCAGCTGGCCAACGTGTGCTCTGAGACTTCTGCGAGGGGCCGTGGGCTCAACACTGCTGCCAAACCTGAATCTGAATTTACCTGGTGAACACTTACCTTACCTCAGTGACTACCTGGAACCCTGCCTCACCCAACTGACATACCAACTGAAGCTCTTTAAGTGGCTGAGTCTTACAAAAAGCCAGCAGGTGGCATCAGGCCTCAGGGGGCCCTGGACCTTTTGCTAAGTTATTCCAGGCCTGGTACTGGTGGCAGCCAGCCTCAGTTTTCAGCATGGCCTCCCCCATACACCTCCAGGTTTAGCACAGGCGGTGAACAACCACAGATAGCTTTGTAGCTCCTACCAGGTAGTCCCACACTGGTCACAGGTAGCGGCTGACCTTGGCCTACATGGGAGCCCCTCTCAAGAGGCCCCAGAGGGCCGGCCGAGTGGCGCGTTGGTTAAGAGCTGGCTTGGAACGCCAGAGGGCCCCAGTTCGGATCCCACATATGAGGGCCAGTGACACTGCCCTCTACAGCTAAGATGCTGAACAACAGCTCAACCTGGAGCTGGGCTGCCGTGAGTCGCCGGCGATGGCGACGTAGGCGAAGAGCGCAATGATGGTGCCAACTTGGGCCACTGAAGCAACGTCCTCCACAACTAGACTGAAGAACAAAACGACAGCAACTTGTCTGGTCCCCTTCCCCAATTCCCCAGCACTGTTCCCATCCCCCAATTCCCCAATAAAAATCTTTAAAAAAAAAAAAAAGAGGCCCCAGAACCAACACACCTGGAGGCCAGCTTCAGACCACAGAGCACCACCCAATTAGCCCCACAAGCAGCAGACACAAAGGGTTGTTACAACAAGCACAGGAGCCCACTGGGGCAAGTCCCCCTCTATGGGGTCAGCCCACACACAGCAGCTCATACACTGTAGGCATAGCCAATCCTCACAGCCAGTCACCCTGAGAGTCAATCCCACCCACTATGTGCTAAAAGCAATCAAGGCTCAACTACAACAGGAGGGCACACACAGCCCATGCAAGGGACATTCCTGGAACACACACACAGGAGAGCAAGGAGACTGCTTCACTGGGTCATACAGGACACATACTGTATAAGGTGACCCAATGACTGAGAGACATAGGAGATGTACCGAACGCATAGAAACAAACACAGAGAGGCAGCCAAAATGGGGGTGGGGAGGGTGGGGGTGTTGTCAAATAAAAGGAGAAAACTCCAGAAAAAGAGCTAAGTGAAATGAAAGCAACCAACCTACCAGAGGCAGAGTTCAAAACACTGGTTACAAGGAGGCTCAAGGAACTAGGTGAGAGCTTCAACAAAGAGATAGGAAGCATAAAAAAGGACACAAGAAACATAAAAAAGAACGAGTCAGAAATAAAGAATACACTAGCTGAAATGAAAACTACATAAGAAAGAATCAACAGATTAGATGAAGCAGAGAATCGAATCAGTGACTTGGAAGACAAGGTAGCAGAAAACACCCAATTGGAACACCAAAAAGGGAAAATAATTTTTTAAAAAATGAAGATAGTTCAAGCCACCTCTGGGACAATATCAAGTGTAACAACATTTACATTGTAGGTGTACCAAGAGGAAAGAGAGAGCAAGGGACTGAAAACCTATCTGAAAAAATGATGACTTTCCTAACTTGGCAAAGGAAATCAACATACAAGTCCAGGAAGCGCACAGAGTCCCAAACAAAATGAACCCAAACAGGCCCACACCAAGACACATCATAATTAAAATGCCAAAGGTTAAAGACACAGAGAGAGTCCTAAAAACAGCAAGACAAAGTCAACTAGTTACTTAAGAGGAAGTTCCCATAAGATTGTCAGCTGATTTCTCAACAGAAACTTTGGCCAGAAGGGATGGGCAGGAAATATTCAATGTGATGAAAACCAAGGACCTACAACCAAGACTGCTCTACCCAACAAGGCTATCATTTGGAATCAAAGGACAGATAAAGAGCTTCCCAGACAAGAAAAAGTTAAAGGAGTTCATCACCACCAAACCAATATTATAAGGAATGTCAGAGGGACTTCTTTAAGAAGTCTTTACTGATGTATCTATCAATAGTCACTTTAAATGTAAATGGATTAAATGCTCCAATCAAAAGATATAGGGTAGAAGAATGGATAAGAAAACAAGACCCTTACATATGCTGTCTACAAGAGACCCACTTCACATTGACAGACATCCATACACTGAATGTAAAGAGATGAAAAAAGATATTTCATGCAAATGGAAACAAACAAAAAATGGGGTATCAATACTTATATAAGACAAAATAGACTTTAAAACAAAGACTATATAGGCTTGTAGGACCCAGACTGAAGCAAAATGGCAGGCTCACAGTGAGCAGCTATCAAGGGATGAAGATAGGTATGCCTAGAGGCAAATTTTAAAAGCAGTTTCCCTTCAAATCATCTTTTTTCATACCACCTGATAAGCATCTTGATTCACCATGGCAGTTGCAGCAGTAAAATGGGTGTTATCAAACAGATCCATCCTGAAACATTTATTTCCAATTCAAAATGGAGCTTTTTATTCCACATATTCTCTTCCAGATGTCTTAATTGCAAAGTAAAACTTGCTTTGATATCTGATGGCAGGACAATAATATGCTACCATCCTTCTGTGGGCGTTTCATATGAACACACAAAACCTGTCCCTCGGCCAGATCCAGTGCATAATCATGAAGAAACACAGGATCAAGTGCTAAAACCACACTGGAATAAAAAGGTGAACACTTGGAGCAAGGATCCGTGATAGAAAAACTTAGCAAAATATAAGTCTTTACCACTAAATACCATTGGTATCCTTGTGGACAGTATCATATAAGTCATAAGAAAATGAATCTTCCAAAAGAAAGATGATATTGAGGACTTCAGTATTAAAGAGAACTGTTATCTTGTGTCTCACCATTTGAGAAAATGTAGTCATGTATATTCACTAATATGTTATACAGTAAAACAATAATGTCTTTTCATCAAAAACAAAGACTATAATAACAAACCAAAAAAAATCACATAATGATAAAAGGATCAATCCAACAAGACGATGTAACTCTACTAACCATTTATGCACCCATCATAGGAGCCCCTAAATATATAAAGCAAATACTGACCGACATAAAGGGAGAGATCGACAGTAACAATCATAGTAGGGAATACTAATGGACAGATCGTCCAGACAGAAAATCAACTAGAAAGCAGCAGACATAAATGACACACTGCACTAGATGGAATTAATTGATACTTATAGAGCATTCCAAAGCAGCAGAATATACATTCTTTTTAAGTACACATGGATCATTTTCCAAGATAGGCCACAAAACAAGTCTCAATAAATTTAAGAAGACTGAAATTATATGAACTGTCTTCTCCAACCACAGTGAATGAAACTAGAAATCAATTACAAGAAAAAAAACTGAGAAACAAACCAACAAATGGATACTAAATAACATGCTAAATAATGAATGGGGAATGGGTCAATAATGAGATCAAGGAAAAAATCAAAAGATACCTTGAGACAAACAAAAATGAAAACACAATGACCCCAAATCTATGGGACACAGCAAAAGCAGTCCTAAGAGGGAAATTCATAGCAATACAGGCCTACCTCAAGAAACAAGAAAAGTCTCAAATAAACAATCTAACCTTATATTTAAAGGAACTAGAAAAAGAACAACAAACAAGGCCTTAAGTGAGGAGAAGGAAGGAAATAATAAACATTAGAGCAGAAATAATTAAAGTCTAAAAAAAGAATAGATCAATGAAATCAAGAGCTGGTTCTTTCAAAAGATAAACAAAGCTGATCTTTAACCAGACTCAAAAAAAACAAAGATGACCCAAATAAATAAAATCGGAAATGAAAGAGAAGTGACAATGGACACCACAGAAATACAAAGGATTATAGGAAACTACTATGAGCAATTATACGCCAACAAATTAGACAGTCTGGAAGAAATTGATAAATTCCTAGAAACATATAATCTTCCAAGCCTGAATCAATAAGAAACAGAAAACCTGAACTGACCAATTACTACTAACAAAATTGAATCAGTAATCAAAAAACTCCCAACAGACAAAAAAAGTCCTGGACCAGATGGCTTCACAGGTGAATTTGACCAAACATTTAAAGAAGAACTTCCAACTATTCTTCTCAAAATATTCCAAAAAATTCAGGAGGAGGGAAGACTCCCAAGCTCATTCTACGAGGCCACCATTATCCTGATACCAAAACCAGACGAAGATATTACAAAAAAAGAAAATTGTAGGTCAATACCCCTGATGAACATATATGCAAAAATCTTCAACAAAATATTAGCAAACCAAATTCAGCAATACATTGAAAAAAATCATACACCATGATGAAGAGGGATTTATTCCTGGGATACAAGCTTGGTTCAATATCAGCAAATCAATTAACGTGATATGCCACATAAACAAAATGAAAGATAAAAATCATATGATCGGGGCCGGCCGAGTGGCGCGATGGTTAAGAACTGGCTTGGGATGCCAGAGGGCCCCGGTTTGGATCCCACATATGAGGGCCAGTGACACTGCCCTCTACAGCTAAGATGCTGAACAACAGCTCAACCTGGAGCTGGGCTGCTGTGAGTCGCCGGCGATGGCGTAGGCTGTAGCCCCTGTGGCAGTGGGTTGCCATGGGCTACCGTCTGTAGACAGCAGCCAGCGTGAGCGGCCAGCAGTCGCAGAGAGCAGCCGTCCAGAAGCCGGCGACTGATCTGCCTCGCCCGGGAAGAGCGCAATGATGGTGCCAACTTGGGCCAGTGAAGCAACGTCCTCCACAACTAGACTGAAGAACAAAAATGACAGCAACTAGTCTGTTCCCCTTCCCCCAATTCCCCAGCACTGTTCCCAACCCCCAAATTCCCCCCAAAAAAAATCTTTAAAAAAAAAATCATATGATCACATCAATAGATACAGAAAAAGCATTTGACAAAATCCAGCACCCATTTATGATAAAAATTTTCAGCAAAGTGGGAATAGAGGGAACATATCTCAACATAATAAAGGCCATATATGACAAACCCACAGCTAACATCATACTCAATGGGAAAAAGCTAAAAGCACTAAGATCAGGAACAAGGCAAGGATGTCCACCTTCACACTTTTGTTCAACATAGTTTTAGAAGTCCTAGCCACAGCAATCAGATAAGAAAAAGAAATAGAAAGCACCCAAATTGGAAAGGAAGAAGTAAAACTCATTATTTGCAGATGATATGATACTATATAGAGAGAACCCTAAAGATTCCACCAAAAAACTCATATTAGAACTCATAAATGAATTCAGTAAAGTAGGATACAAAATTAATATTCAGAAATAGGTTGCCTTTTTGTACATCAATAATGAACTGTCAGAAAGAGAAATTAAGAAAACAGTCCCATTTACAATTGTATCAAGAAAAAATTAAATACCTAGGAATAAATTTAAAAAGACTTGTAAAAAGACCTGTATTTGGAAAATTATAAGACACTGAAAAAAGAAAATAAATGATAGAAACAAATGGAAGCATATACTGTGCTCATGGATAGGAAGAATTAACATCCTTAAAATGTTCATACTATCCAAAGCAATCTATAGATTCAATGCAATCCCTATCAAAATACCACTGGCATTTTTCACAGAACTAGAACAAATAATCCTAAAATTTATATGGAACCACAAAAGATCCCGAATAGTCATGGCATTCTTGAAGAAGAACAAAATTGGAGGTACCACACTACCTGATACCAAACTATACTACACAGCTATAGTAATCAAAATGGCATGGTACTGGCATAAAAACAGACACATAGATCAATGGAACAGAATAGAGAGCCCAGAAAAACCCATGCCTATATGGTCATTTAATCTATGACAAAGGAGGCAAAAACATACAGTGGGATAAAGACAGTCTAGTCAATAAATGGTGTTAGGAAAATTGGATAGATACATGTGAGAAAATGAAACTGGACCACCTTCTTATATACTCAAAATGGATTAAAGACGGGCCGGCCAAGTGGCACGTTGGTTAAGAACTGGCTTGGGATGCCAGAGGGCCCCAGTTCGGATCCCACATATGAAGGCCAGTGACACCGCCCTCTGCAGCTAAGGTGGTGAACAGCAGCTCGACCTGGGGCTGGGCTGCCATGGGTCGCCGGCTACGGCATAAGCTGCAGTTCCCTGCTGCAGTGGGCTGCCATGAGCTACCGTGTGTAGCCGGCAGCCAGTGTGAGCAGCCAGCAGCCGCCGTGAGTGGCCGTCCAGAAGCCGGCGACTGATCTGCATCACCCGGGAAGAGCACAATGATGGTGCCAACTTGGTCCAGTGAAGCAACATCCTCCACAACTAGACTGAAGAACAAAACGACAGCAACTTGTCTGTTCCCCTTCCCCCGATTCCCAAGTGCTGTTCCCCTCCCCCAACTCCCCAATAAAATCTTTAAAAAAAAATGGATTAAAGACTTAAATGTAAGACCCAAAACCATAAAAATCCAAAAGAAAACATAAGCAGTAAACTCTGACATTGCTCTTAGTGACATTTTCTGACCTATCTCCTCGGGCAAGGGAAACAAACGAACAAACAAAAATAAATAATTGGGACTACATCAAACTAAAAGTTTTTTCACAGCAAAGGAAACCAACAAAATGTAAAGACAGCCTACTGAATGGGAGAAGACATTTACCAATGATACATCTGATAAAGGGTTAACATCAAATATTTATAAAGAGGGCTGGCCGAGTGGCTCAGCTGGTTAAGAGCTCGCTTGGGAGTGCCAGCTCTGAGCAGCAGGGCTGCAGTTCAGATCCCACACTGAGGGCCAGTGACACTCGCCCTCTACAGCTAAGATGGTGAACAACAGCTCGACCTGGAGTTGGGCTGCTGTGAGTCGCCAGAGACGGCGTAGACTGAAGGGGGGGCTACAGTGGGCTGCTGTGAGCTACGTGAGTGGCTGGCAGCCAGCGTGATCGGCCGGCAGCCGGTGTGAGCTGCCAGGAGCCGCTGTGAGCAGCCAACCAATGACCGGCAACCGAATGCCTCACCCGGGAAGAGTGCAATGATAATACCAACATGGGCCAGTGAAGTGATGTCCTCCACAACAAGACTGAAGAACAAAAACAGCAATTTGTCTACCTGTCTGTTCCCCTTCCCCGATTCCCCAACGCTGTTCCCCTCCCCCCAATTCCCCAAAAAAATCTTTTAAAAAAATTTATAAAAAACTCATACAACTTAACACTAAAAAAAACAAACAATCCAAATAAAAACTGGGCAGAGGACCTGAATAGACATTTCTTCAAAGAGGACATACACATGGCAAACAGACATATGAAAAGATGCTCAGCATCACTAATCATCAGAGAAATGCAAATTAAAACCACCATGAATAGCACTTCACATCTGTCAGAATGGCTATCATCAATAAATCAACAAACAAGTGTTGGTGAGGATGTAGAGAAAAGGGAACCCTCATGCATTGTTGGTAGGATTACAAATTGGTGCAGCCACTACGGAAAACAGTGTTGAGGTTCCTCAAAAAATTAAAACTAGGACTACCTTATGACTCAGCAATTCCACTTCTGTGTATTTAAAGAAATCCAAAATACAAATTTGTAAAGATATATGCACCCCTATGTTTACTGCAGCACTATTCACAATAGCCAAGATATGGAAACAACCGAAATGCCCATCAAAAGACAATTGGATAAAGAAGAGGTGGTACATATATACAATGGAGTATTACTCAGCCACAACAAAAATGAAATCTTACTATTTGCGATAACATGGGTGGACCTAGAGAGTATTACGTTAAGTGAAATAAGTCAGACTGAGAAAGACAAATACCATATGATCTCACTTATATGTGGAATCTAGAGAACAGAATAATAAAAAAATAATAATAAAGCTCAAATTTCAAGTGGCCACCAGTGTGTAATCTGAGAACCAGTTTGACTCAGCCTAAGTCACCTCAGATTCATTTGTATGTGGTCTGGGTAAGTAGCTGCTGTTTAGCACATCCATCCATTCAACAAATAATTATTCAGTATGTGTTTATATGGCAAGCATTGGAAATAAAGTAATAAACAAGAATGACAAGTGCCACGGCCCTCCACGCTTCACAATCCAGCAGGAAAGACACAAGTTGTAAGTGTAATGAGGGTAGAGAGGAAGAGTGCAAAGCTGGGTCCCAGGGGACGTTTAGCAGCAGTAGCTGATTGACACAGGGCCACAGGGAGCTTCCCTGCGGAAGTGGGTAAGCTGAGACCTGCCCAGTAAGAAGGCTACCTATCCACAGCAAATGCAGAGGCCACAAGTGGGGACTCTTCCAGTATCTGGTGAAGAGCTCCGAAGTGTCCTTTCCTGAGACAACGATCTTTCAGATCATTGGTCTTGGGTCTGGGTTCTTGTTCTTGGATCTGAGTTTTCATCCTATGGGCACTTGGAGAGCTCAAGTCTTAGGTGCTGAAGAACGCAGTATTCCAGTCATTTGTGAGAGAACACCCTGTTGGCTTTGGCTTTCTTTTCCAATGAGGATGAACATGCTGTATAAGATCCACTGAAAATGTAACTGTAAACTGAGCCATGTTTTGTTCCAGTTCCTAAACTGAATTTGAGAGCAGGGCACGATGCAGATGTGCTTACTTTGTTAATGGAAATGATCCTGCATTGGCTAATACTAATCACAAACAGTATTTAAACTTAAAACTAAAGGAAATAAACTCAGTAAGACTAGTCACATTTCTAGTCCTCAGCAGCCACAAGTGGCTCATGGCTGCTCCTTTGGATAGTGAAAGTACAGGATTTTTCCATCACCGCTCAAGGTTCTGTCAGACAGTGCTAAGCTAGACCCTTTCAGTGTCTTAAACATGCAGTTGGCTACCTTTTCAAAGAGGGAGAACAAACATGCATGTACATTGTCTCCATAAGCTATCCCCCCTTCACCAGTTTGCAGCAGTGGTATTCTGTGTAAACAAGATGCATGTAAGGGATGAACAGAGTAATACAGTTCCCGTGGGCAGCTTTTCAACATAGCAAGGATAAGCAAATTAAGAAATGCGTGTCGGGCTGGCCGAGTGGCGCGTTGGTTAAGAGCTGGCTTGGGATGCCAGAGGGCCCCGGTTCGGATCCCACATATGAGGGCCAGTGACACTGCCC
>NW_017732586.1:158615-169117 GCF_001890085.2 Hipposideros armiger
TGCCAACTTGGGCCAGTGAAGCAACGTCCTCCACAACTAGACTGAAGAACAAAAGGATAGCAACTTGTCTGTTCCCCTTCCCCCAACTCCCCAATAAAAATCTTAAAAAAAAAAAAAAAGAAATGTGTGTCAAGGGCCGGCCAAGTGGCGTATTGGTTAGGAGTTGGCTTGGGATGCCATCTCTGTGCAGCAGGGCCCCGGTTCAGATCCCACATGAGGGCCAGTGACGCTGCACCCTCTGCAGCTAAGATGGTGAACAACAGCTCGACCTGGAGCTGGGCTGCCTCGAGTCGCTGGCAATGGCATAGGCTGCAGTGGGGCTGGCAGGCAGTGGGTGTGAGCTTTCGTGAGCTGCTATGAGCTGCCATGAGTGGCCATCCAATGGCCAGTGAGCAACTGCCTCACCGGGGAAGAGCGCAATGATAATACCAACATGGGCCAGTGAAACGACGTCCTCCACAACTAGACTGAAGAACAAAAAGACAGCAACTTGTCTGTTACCCTTCCCCCATTCCCCAGCGCTGTTCCCCTCCCAAATTCCCCAATAAAATCTTTAAAAAAAAAAAAAAGAAATGCATGTCAACAAGGAACCCCAGTAGCTGTGATAGGTTAATGTGAGGTGGCTGGGGTGCAAATGAAGGGCTGGCTGTGGTTGAAGAATGCACATGAAACAAATCCTCATAAGACAAAGCAGCATATCTGGTGAGGAAGTGGACAAAACAATGAGAAAAAAGCTAGTGACAAAAACTTACTCCAAGATCTCATCCATTCCCTTCACAAACATTGTTTAGCACCCACTGTGTGCCAACCACTGCAGAGTGCTTAGGAAGCAACAACGGAGTCAGTCTCCCTCTGGAACCCACAGTGGTGGAGGAGAGCCAAAAAAATAATGACAGTGCACAATGAGAAATGCCGAGACAGAGACCAGCAGAGGGAACAGTTTCCTCTGGCTGAGGTAGGTGGGGTAAACCTCACCAAAGAGGGGACATCTAAGCTGAGACTTGAACATGGAATCCATTAGTTGGCGATTGCGGTGCTAACAAGGACATTCCAGGCAGAAGGAACAGCCAAAGCCAGAGCAGATGCCAACAAGCACAGTCCGATGTCCAGCAGTGAAGGCAGAGGAGGATGAAGACCTGGGAGAGCGCAGGGAGCAAATGGCGCTGACTGCCCTGACCAGGGATGGGGGCTTCCTCCTGTGGGCGGGGGAAGCCAGTGACAGGACTCCCAAGGTTTGCCTTTGTTCAAGACTACTTTTGGGTAGCTAGTGGAAACAAGGAAACAGGAAACAAAACCACTAAGGAGGTTGCCTCAGAACCAAGCCAGGCTGAGGCCTGAGTCTGGGGCAGCCATGCGTGTGAGAGCTAAGCCTGAAGACCTGCAGAAAGCATCAGGACAGGTGAGGGCTGGGGAAGGGGGCACATTGCTACCTTGGGGCAATGAGGGACATCACTGCCCAAGAGAGTGGAAAAATAGAACATTCTGCACTACTTACCTGGTGAAACCCTACGATGCTTTCTGCTCCATACTCGCTCTGAATAATTGGCTTCTGATAGGTCCTATACCAGTTCTCAAACTGGGTGGCTAGCTGCAGCTGAATCACCTCCAGGTGCCCATAGTCATGATACCAGGAGTAGTAACTGTTCACACAGATGACGTCCACATACGGTGCCTAGGACAAGGACGGTAAAGCGTGGTCATGAACCAGAAGATTGTGTAACAGTGTCAGGACTCTCATACTCGGGGCTCTTCTGGCAAGAAGGTAAGAAAGAGAGGCAGAAAATGATTTAGAAGGGCAGGCCGAGTGGCGCGTTGGTTAAGAGTTGGCTTGGGACGCCAGCTCTGAGCAGCAGGTCCCCGGTTCGGATCCCACATGAGGGCCAGTGACACTGCCCTCTACAGCTAAGGTGGTAAACAACAGCTCGACCTGAAGCTGGGCTGCCGTGAGTCGCCGGTGACAGAGTAGGCTGCAGTGGGGCTCGCCGGCAGCGGGTGTGAGCTTTTGTGAGCTGCCATGAGCCACCATGAGTGGCCATCCAATGGCCAGCAAGTAACTGCCTCAGCTGGGAAGAGCACAATGATAATACCAACATGGGCCAGTGAAGCGACGTCCTCCACAATAGGACTGAAGAATAAAAGGACAGCAACTTGCCTGTTCCCCTTCCCTGATTCCCCAACGCTGTTCCCCACCCCCCACCCCCGGCAATTCCCCAATAAAATCTTAAAAAAAAATGATTTAGAAGCTTACAAATGTAGGAAATATACTCAAGAAGTGACCTGAATGGTGCCAGTCTATAAATCTGGACTGTGACTCCTACTGGGCTGCAGCGGGGCTCAGTTGAGGACAGAGCAGGCACCTAGCCAGCTGGCCTCAGTGGAAGGCTTGGGACCATCAAGACTGCATCCTGCTCCTCTCTCAGTCATGCTCCTGTTCCTGGTCTTCCCTTAACTGGCCCTGGAGAAACGTTCCCAATTGAGGGATAGACATAGTTCTCACAAAGAGTCTTGATTCACCATACCGTTCCTGAGCTAGTGCTGTAAGCCGTAAAGTGCCTAGAAAATTCCCTACCAGCAGGGCAGCCAATATGACAGGGTGGAATGGCCGCAAGTGTCAACAATGCGGCACTCAGGACTGAGCAGCAGACTAGGCAGGACAATGTCTAGTCTCTAATGTCACCTGAACACATGTACTGGGACTCATGTGGTCTGTCTTTTTCAAGTGATGGCCTCCTCTTTCCAAACTGTGGTGGTGGGAAAATGCAGACAGGAAGAGGAAGTGGGGGAGGTGCCTTTGGGTGGACACAGGTACATGGATCACATGTCCCACCAGATGAGTCGAGCAGCCTTTGAGGAGGCAGGCACAGGGGGCGAGGCACACGGAAGACTGGAAGCAGAGGAGATGCCCTCAGCTCCAACCACACCCAGTCTGGCACCCTACTGGTGTTTTACCACAGTCTTCATGCTTCTTTGAAGGGGTGTTCTTGACAGACAGCAAGGGAGCACCAGGGCTACAAACCTTTTCCATCCATGTTAAAATGAGTGTTCACAGTTTGTATTTGTATGTATGTTTTCTCATCCATTCTTTCTTTAGATAACTTCTCTTTCTGTAGGACTTTCCTCCTAAGTACTGGCCTTCGGCTCTCTAGGGAAGGAGCATTTTCTTGCTCTCATGGCTTCCAGCTTCCAGTACAACTGAACACATTGTTTCTGAGGGACTGCTATGCCCAGATGGTGAGAGGCCATGTGGTCCAGCCAGTTGTGTGAGCCTGTCCCTTCGATCTCACCTTGGATCCAGTAAGTGGTTCCCAATGCTGGCTGACAGCTGGAATCACTGAAGAGCTTTTGACATCTCAGATTCCCACCCAGGACTGACTAAATCAGAACCTCAGAATCCAGAGATCCGTGCTTGCAAAAAGCTTTCCTTAGTGGTTCTGACAGTCAGCCAGATTTGAAAAACACTGGACAATGATGACTCTTGGCTCCCTTAAACCTTTGCCATTTTATGAGCATAATAAACTCAGGTGCGTAAAATTAAACTGAGGTGCATAAAACACTGAGTCTGAACTGAGAATGGATTATATCTCCCTGTGCCCAGCCTCGTTGGATTTAGGAAGCCACAGTGCCTAGCAAATAAGCAGGCAGGTATCATTAACCTAGACCAGGGGTCGGCAAACTTTTGAGATGGAAGAGCCAATCCTGTCCCTCACAATAATTTAAAAATTATTCGAAAGCCATAAAACAAATGAAATCACCATTATGTGAATAATATCCTTTAAAAACTTTATAAATGAAACTATGACAGTTTTATTTTCATTTTTAATTTTACTTCAGAGCCACATGTACGTACCCAAAGAGCCGCATGTGGCTTGTGAGCCGCAGTTTGCCAGCCCCTGACCTAGACCATCTGTGAAAATGCTGGGCTTGGTGGCTCATGGGTCTTCCCCTTGCTCCGCCCTGGAGCTCCCCTGCTGCTGTGTCCCCGCCCACATCAGGAGGCACACACTATGCCAGGTGTTCCCCTAGTGCAGCAGGCCCAGCAGTCCCAGGCTCATCCCATACACCATATTCCCCTATTAACTATGTACCCCTAATGACCCGAGGCCCCCCCATCAGAAAGTTCACACCATACACGGTGTTCACTAGAGCCAGCATCAGACAGGACAGGAGGACAGGGAGGAGAGGGAAGCAGTATGTGGACCCCAGGCTCACCCCCAGGTCTACTTCATAGTTGGAGTTGGTCACAAAGGTCACCGGCCGGGAGGGGTCCAAGGCTTTGGTATGGGCAATCAGCGTCCTGTCCACAGAGAGCAGGAGACACAGCTGAGTCAGGCCGCGAAGGGCTCTCAATACCACCTCTTATCCTCTCCCGCCCATCTTCCCAAGACAAAAAAACCCCGATTTCCTCCCTAGCTTCAAGTGCATTTTAGAAAACAAGGATGTTCTTCCAGTGTTAGATCGTGTTCCCTGACATTATTCTTTCTCCCTCCCCAAATGCCACGCCCTCCCCGCCCCAGAAGAGGCCGCCTCGCAGGGGCAAACAGACACAGAGCTGAGGTTGTGGGCTGGGCACTGCCAACAACCAGGCTCTGAATCTAAAAACGCTCTTGAAAATAGGATGGATGCATGTGGATTAGGATGGATATTAACAAACAATTAGGGAGTTTGTGCTAGGAGGCAGGCTGTGTACTGTGTGCCAGGCACTCGTCAGAGACTTCAGCAGCTACATCCAAAGCCTCTTGCAGCAGAGGGGACAGGGCTTACAAACTACAATTACCAGTGGCAGCAGGAAAAGGGGTTCTTAAGACAGTACAGTGCACACAACTGAGAGTGGAGACTCAGTGACAGCCTCTGAAGCAAGGGCACTTATGCCGAATCGTACTAATCAAGGAGGGATGGCAAGAGCTTCCAGACAGAGGAAGCTGTCAGAGGCCTCCCTGCACAGGTCGCCCTCAATCGCTGTTTAAGCCTATTTTTCTCTTCTCTTTCCCCACAGCTGGTTTCCTTTACACCTGTGCCCCATAGTTGCTCTTCTCATTTAAGGCTGTAGTTTCCACAGGCTGGAACAGTGCCCCTTATTCTCAAGTTCCAAACCGACACTCTGAAATGGCCTGTTTGTCACCTGGGAAGCTTCAAAGCCTAGCAAGCTCCTCCAGCCAGGCTGCTCTCTCCAAATCCTGCCCCATCCCTGCTGCCAACAGGAACCTCAGGAACCCGTTCCTAGCAGACTACATACAACCCTTTCACCCTCACCACAAAAATTCTGCCCACCAGCCTGGCTCAGCACATCCCTGTGCCCCACACACTCAGGGGCTGTGTGTTCGGAGCTGTCCTTTGCCCAGCGGGTCACTCCCCAGAGCTTTCCACAGATGGGGTTCAGTTCAAAGCTCTCCAGAGGCAGGGATACAGAGTCTGCCTGAGGGAGTGTTTTGATGGCCCCTGCTGCCTCTGCAGGAAGTGAAATAATTCCCCTCTGCAGGCCAAGTCACAACTACGTGACTGTAAGAAACAGAAAGGGCCCAGGAACAACCCTAGGGCAGACCTTCCCACTTCAGGAACACTACCCAAGTAGTGTTTCTTTCAGCTGCAATGGCAAGGGAATGGGCAGGGCAGAGAGCAGGGAGTTACTGGCCTTCAGTGAATGGGACCATGAACTTCAGATGGCCTGGTCCTGTCCAACAATGTAACTTTAGAATAGTTAGACTATGCATGTCATTGCCAAACCTGTTTGTAATCATGTGCACCGGTAAGCTGGTTTTATAAAGCCTGACACCACTTTACAGATGAACCCAAAGTATCCCAAAGTGTTTTTCTGAAGTTTAAACACACATTAAATTTCCCAGGAATGGAGACAGCACTACAAGTGAGGGATGATTATATCTTGTTTTGTTTGGAACTTTACCTAGAGTGCTCACCATTTTGGAAAGGCGCTGCACTGAAGAGGACACTACTCATGGTCCCAGCACCAACAGGCACTACTGCCGTCAGCCTTTATAGCTATGCTTTCCGGAGATTCCACAACTCGGTGCAGGCCTCTGCCCCTTCACTGGGCTTTCTGGAGAGTCAGGCCTATGCATTCATGTATCATTTTATAAATGACTCTCCTTTAGATAGCAGTTTGTTTTCTTCATTTGAAATTATGTGTGTAAGTAGGTTATGTTAACTCTGGATTTAAATTCAGGTGTGAAAAGGGGACACTGGATCCCACCGGGTTAACATCACAACTTGGGTGGGTAGGGATTTGGTCCCCTGAACTGACTGGATGTGGATGTGCTCTCACGTCTGGGCTGAGCGGGGCCCACTCTCGCACAGCACTTGTCCACCTCAAGGTGGCCACCAGCCAAGGCTAAGCTGGGCCAAAGGTGAGGCCTCTTCCCTGACTCAGCCCGGGGCAGGTGGGGCACTCACTTGAAGTAGTAAGCAGCAGGTTTCAGGGAGGACGCAGGCTCGTTGGCCACAGACCACATCACCACTGCTGGGTGGTTCTTGTCCCTGCGCACCAGCTCCCCCATCACCTCCAGGTGGTGCTGCAGAGACACATTGCTGTAGCTCTGCCTGTGGGCAGGGAGGAAGGGGGCGTCACGACCACCTGTCAAGCTGAGCAGGCTGAGCAGCACAGGCGGTGGGCACTCACGTCAGCACGATGCCCACACCAGGGCTCTCGTCAATGACCACGATCCCATAGCGGTCACAGAGCTGCATGACCTCCTCCGCATAGGGGTAGTGGCTGGTGCGGAAGGAGTTGGCACCAAGCCAGCGAAGCAAGTTGAAGTCCTTCACCAGCAGTGGCCAGTCAAAGCCCTTCCCTCGGATCTAGAAGATAGCAAAGTAGAGTGACCCCCTGCCCCGTCCTTGTCCAAAATACACTTCCTCCTAGAACTGGACGCTCAAGAGTCACCCATTAGCCCTCTACCCAGCCCAAGCACAGGTCCCATCAGGTAGTGGTTTTGAGCAGTTTGCTTAAGTGCTCTGACATGCCCTCAACTGCTTCAGGGGTACAGGGAAGGTAAAGACAAGAAATAGCCCCCACAGGGACCCAGGACCCCAACTCACATCGGCATCCTCATGCTTGTTGACCCCATGGAAATAGAAAGGCTTCCTGTTAATGAGGAACTGGCTCTCTGTGACAGCTACAGTGCGAATCCCCACAGGGAGGGTGTAGAAGTCAGACATGGACCCAGCTGCTGTCTGTGCCGTCAGCCTCACCTACAAAGCCAAGCACTGGCGTGAGGCACTCTGGATGGCCTGAGCCCCACACTGGCCCACCCGTCAGCAGGAAGGCCTCTGGTAAACCACAGCAGCCCACCTCTGGGACGGCAAGCAGAGAGATGCAGAAATTACAGGCTCCTGCCATTAGAAAGGGGGAAACTTCCACCCTGCACCTGGGGTCTGCTCTTCAAATCTGGGCCACCTCACCAAGGGTTGAAAAAATCAGGCTGGGAACATGCCTGCCTACCCACCTATCCTGCACCCCTGCTGAAGCCAGGCAGGGCTGCTGGGTGGGCGCAAAAGGCCTCCCGTAGCCCCAGTCCTAACCACCATTACCTCCAACGAGTATAAGTAGGCAGGATGCTCATGCATCAGGTACGGCCACCAGAGGTGGGCATTGGGCACCTGCAGCTGGCCCTGGTCCCCCAGCCCCTGGGCCACGACTTTGCCGTCCTCGTCCAAAAGAGACACTTCCAGCTGGAAGTGCTCACTGCCCTGGACGAAAATCTGGTAATTCACCAGCCCTATGGGAGACAAGGGAGACAAGAGACAAGGGACATGACCTACAGCCACCACTCTGAGAAGTCCGCTTAGTTCCTGAGACCCCAGCCAACAACAGTTTATTTCTTGAACTTTATCTGCAGTGAGGAGAGATTGAGTGACAGCAGCATAGTGGAGAAGGAACAAGGGGTCCCCATGCATCCTGAGCGATGTGATTCTAGGCAAGCTCTACTTCTCATTGGGTCTTATCTCCTCACAAAATGAGGTCAGACCAAGTGGGTGTTTCTGAAGCCCATGCCAGCTCAGACGAGCTGGATTTTAGCTTCTCAGGTAGATGGGAACCTGTGAAGGTTAACAGGTGCTGGGAAAATCCTTCTCCTGGGGCATCGTTTCAAACAGGGAGCAGAGGCACTTTGGGCCTGGCTGAGGGCAGATGCTGCTGCGAGCCCTCACCAGTGTTTTGGCCCACATTGGTGGTGACGGTGATGTCATCAATATAGATGGTGGGCGTGGTGTAGAGGAGGACAGGCCGGTGCAGTCCCGCGTAGTTGAAGAAGTCAAAGTTTGTGTTCTGTACAAAGTAACCCTTAGGGTACCTAGGGTGGGAGGACAATGGCCAACTAGGCCTTGCCTGGAGTTCTTCAGCCTCACCCCTAAGGCTTCCCCACCCCCATGGGAAGACCACTGGCAGGCTGTCACTTGGATGGGGGGCATGATGCTTACTTGGAGGTATCAGTCTTGTAGAGGATGGTCCCTGGCGGCAGGGTGTAGGGGGTGAGTGTGTTGTTGATAGCGATAGTAATGCGGCAGGAAGACAGGGGTCCACTCTGGACCAGCTTGCTGATGTCGACCTCAAAGGGAAGATGACCCCCCTCGTGCTCTGCTACGTGGATCCCATTCACCCACTGCAGACACAAGGAGATACGGGGAGGGGGCAGCAGGCCAGAGCATGAGGAGGGGCACTTCCATCTCAGGCACACCCTCAGTGGTGCCCTGAGCTGCCACCTGCCTCACCAGCCTGATGAGAAGAATGGAGCTCCAGTGGAGATCAGGCAGCACCTCCCCACCCACCCCGGGCATAGACCCCAGTGTGGGGCATGAGCATTTCCTCCCCCATCCACCCCAGGGGTCAGGCTGCAAGTTGGCAGCTGGGAGCCAGAACCCCAAGGCAGCCCCAGGAGTGCCCAGCAGCTACACCTGCCCACTTGCCCTGCCTGCTGCCTGCTGCACTGACCACAATGGCGTAGTAGTGGGCACTGCCAATCCTCAGGACCACTCTTGTGCTCAGGTCCTGGGTCCATCGCTGGGGCAGGGTCACCTCCCGTTCATACCACGCCCAACCGACAAAGCTGCACAATTGTCCATCCTGACCCACGTCATTGAAGCTGGAGGGAACCGGCATGTCCAGGGTGGGGCCCGACTGGAGAAAGAAGGGCGGGGATCAGGTCCAGACCACCTAAGAATCTAAGGCCAGGTCCCCCAGCAATCCTGCCTGCAGGAAGAAGGCTCCTAACAGACCCTGGAATTCCAGACCACCCACCCCACCTTTGTTATTCTTTGCCAGCAAGTGACCAATGCCTTTTATGGAGCTCGTTTAATTCTCACAACTCCATGAAGTAGGCATCAGTCACTCACTCATTCAATAGACAGTAAGCACCTACAGTACTCTTCTAGGTGACAGGAATAACACGGTGAACAGGCCTTTGCTGTCAGGTGATCAGCTCTACGAGGAGTGTGGAGAGTGGCAGGGGACTATTTGGGAGTTAGGGAAGGCCTTTTGGGGCCAGGACCCATGGGATACTGCCTCAGGACAACCTGGCAGAACTGGGTGAACCTGAGCCCCGCAGGGAATCCCCCTGAGCCCTTCAGGTAGGAGGCTAGGCAGGAGTGGGGCAGATAGCTCAGTGAGCCTGGAAGCAGCCTGGCTTTCCTAAAGACATCTTGTAGTGGAGACGTGTGACCTCTAAGGAGAGGATTTCCTCTGTCCCTCACAGATGCATCCCCAACACCTGACAGAAGCCCTGCCACACAATAAGAACCCAATAAATAATGGCTGGCTGGATGGATAACTTGCTGATGAGAGATCAACTGCTAGGATGGTTTGTGTCCAACTGCTGGTGAGACCAAAAGTTCTTTCTCAAGGCAGCGAGCACCATAGTCTCCACTGAAAGGAGTGAGCCCAGGGCCACAACACAACCTGAATGAAGCAAGAAGCATCTGCAGAGACCAGACCCTAAGAAGAAGACGATCAACTGACAGCCCAGGGAGGGAGGAAGGCTGGCCGTGCAGGGGCTGCTTTGCTGCGGAAACTGTGAGTGGGGCACATGCCTGGCATCCAGCCCATGCCTTTCTTCCCTCCCACCTCCTCCACTCCTCCCCCACCCCCGTTTTCTTCCCCTGCTGAATGCTGGGAGGCAAAGACCGAAAAGAGGATCTAGAAGAGACGGGCACCGCATGGGCACACAGGCTTGTAGCTCCACTTCTCCGCCGGTCCAACCCAAGTCAGAGCGGAGACCTAGAGTAGGGTCTCTGGCTGGATGAATGCCAAGGCCGGTCTTCGAGCTGAACCTGGAATCCGAGGTCCTGCCTGCCAGGGCAGAGCTGGTCCCAAGATGTCCAAAGCCTGCCCTCCTCCCGCTGCCCGACCAGCTCGGAGCCGCGGACCCGGCTCTGGCTGGACCTCCCGTGCTGGACTCGGCTCAAGCGGAGGCCCTTTACCCCGCGCCCCACAGACTTTTGGTCCTGTACGCAGGCTCCGCCCACATCCTCCTTCCGGGTCGCCAGACACCCCCCCC
>NW_017732586.1:169228-172596 GCF_001890085.2 Hipposideros armiger
CAACCCCCACTCCCGCCTCCCCGCCCCGCGCCACACTCAGGCCTCCAAGCGCGTTCATCTTTCCCTCCTCCTAGCCCGCAGCTCCGCGGTCACAAGGGGAGAATCCCACGCCCCCCGCCTGGCTTCTAGGAGCTCCCCCGCCCAGGCCCGGTGCGCTGGGCCCCTGGAGCCCTCACCTCCCGCAGCGGCGTTCGGTACCACTGCTGCTCGAAGCCCTGGTTCCGGTTGTCGGAGAAGTCGGCGCGGAAGCTCCAGAGGCCGTCGAGCTCCTTGCGCTCCCGCGACGCGCTCTCCCGAGGGTACAGCATCCCTCCCTGCAGCGCCAGCCCGCAGCCCCAAAGAAGCGCGCCGAGTACGGCCCAGGCCCCGGCCGAGCCCCCGGCCATGGTTCCCGCCGGTCTGCAAGCTGTGGGTCGCCGGGCTGGAGTGTGGTGCAGGAGGCGGGCCTCGGGCGGTGCCCAGGGTCACGTGCCTCGCTTGAAGCGCCACCCCGCTTCAGTCACCTGCATCATTTTGGTTTAAGGCGGGTGCCAGGCCTGGAGGTGCCCGGAGAGGCTGGCCGAAGTGGAGGACGGCCATCGGGGACCCCGAGGCTAGGAATTTGAGGGCAAGGGACCCTAGAGCCTCCGGCTCCCAAGGGCGAAGGTCCCTGGTTCAGCGCCCGCCCTGCCTGCCGGCGGGGGTCACCACCTGCTCCCTGCCCCACCTTCCCGGAATGCTCCGGTCCTGGGCAGCAGGCCAGAGCTAGAGCCCGGGAAATGACTGGGTTCCCCACCACCCGCGGACCCCCGTTTCCTCAAGGAGGCCAGCCTGAGACATCTTCACTTGCTTATGCCTGCCGGACACCCAGTGAGCCCAGGCGAAGTCTTTATCATGGCCAGTGGCGTCCCTTCCGCAGGCCATAGCCTTAACCTTGGGCCTCCAGCTGTAGTCACCTGGGCCCCAAACCCCAGGGCTCCCTCTCGGCATTGTAGGCACATAAAGATGCAAAGAGAGGGAGCTTATGGCTGGATACAATTGTTCATACAATTGCCTGTTTTTAATTATTTTTCATTTTTTGCTCTGATTTCATGCTCACCTAAGCAAGTTTCTTGATACTGGAAATGGAGTCTCCAGGACAGAAAAAATAAAACATTCTAGGACCTGACAAGATCTAAAGGCTTTTCCCCAAGTGCTTATAATAATAAGAGAAAATAGGTTGCAAATGTATATACGATATGATCCCAATATTGTTAATATTACACCCAAGTAGAGATAGATGTGAAGTATTATTGGTGTTATTTCCATTTTGTTCTTCATACTTTTCTCATTTTAAAAAATCTTCTATGTGAACATGCATTAATATTTATAATCAGAATCAAACCATAAGTGGCTCTAGAAAACCACCTTTCAGGATGGGGTTCTGGAACTGGACAACTTGTCCAGTCACTCAGCAGCTAGGACCAGCTGTTGCTCTAGTAAGTAGAGGGTGATAACTCCTGGGGTGCTGTAGCACAATTACCTGTTGTGACTTGAGATAGGTACAGGCGCAAGGGGAAACATTAGATTATGCAGTATAACTTGCATGAAATGTGAGTAAAGGTAATTGCAAGAATTATGGAGTTAGCTACTTTTGCTAAGTGCCCAGAGAACCTTGAAGAAAAAGAATGACAGGCTCTGTTCAGCCAACTAACAATATAGGGCACGGCATGAAAGCAGAAGGCTTGGCACTGTTATTTTTTGTTTGTTTGTTTGTTTTTAAACCAGAACATTTATGTTGCAACTAATCGTTGAAGTCCTTAAAATGAACTGGATGCTATAATAGCTGCCCTCTCGGGTTTAAGTGTTCCTACACGGAATCCATGCCTGAATCTGTGGTACACAATTTTTAGGTGCCTCATTCAACCAGTCCTGGTGGTATTTCATCTTCATCTGGTATTTCATCTGGTATTTCACCAGATTCTTCCATTAGCCATGGCACTCCAGTTGTACTTTCTCCTCCACTTAGCAGGTCAGCCACATTTGTCACAGGTAGACTTCTGAAGGTGGTAGGCCTTAGAGCCACAGCAAAGGCATAACGAGTCGTCTTACACTTCCCGAATGATGAAGTTCCCTTCTTCATCTTGCTTCTGCGGTGGAGACCAAAGAGCTCCTTGGTTCTGTTTAAAGAGATCTTCATCTCCTGCAGCTGTAGGAGGAGTGTTGAAAAATTGGCCCAGTATTTTACCGTAAGTTCCAGAGATGCAAAAGTCAGAGAGCTGGGATCTAGGATGTGGAAATTTGGATGGCTCTCAGACAGCATAGGGACTTGGGCCTGGGCCAAAACCCTCTTCCCCAACTTGCTCCAGACTAATAGCTGGGGTCAGGTCTCAGTATGACATGACCAGGTGACTACAGGCCCCCTCTGAGGAAACAGCTTCCTCAGTGAAAGCATTGCAGGACCTGGCTAAAATGTACCAACAGGAAGGGAAAACATGTGAAGGAGTGGACTTGAGCGTGACAGACCAGGGTGTGAAACACAAAGCTGGACAGGAGGCTTTATTGATGTGGGGTGGGCTACTTTTCTGTGACTTGGGACTTAATGTCCTATGAAGGATATCTGAGATCAATCCTATCACATTCCTGTGAAGGGTCCTCAAATCTTGAACACAATGGTGGCTAACTGTAGATTAAGAGGGGATGTTGGAACTGCACAGATGGAGTGTTGAGGAAGGCCAAGAGGAGGCTCTGGCAACTCCCATCTCCCCATCCCACTTGTCAAGACAGCAAAACAAAGCAATACTTCACCCCAATGGAACTGCTCAGTGGAGCAGCCATCCAGGACGAACTGCTAGAGTGGTGGTCCCATTGCATCCTTATTCAGTTCACCCCTATGGCCCCTACAAACTCCAACTAGAATGGTAAATAAAGGTGTACTACGATAAACCTCACCAACTGTGAGCCAAAGCTCAGAAGCTGTATTTTTACTGGAATAGATCAACACAGCCTTTGGCACTTGATATGTGGCTACTAATGTGGCAAATGTGTTATTTTCAGTCCCCATTAACAAACAGGGTCAAAAGCAGGCTATAATCACATGAGAAAGACAGCTGTACACAGACTTTAAATGCAAGGAGCCAGGAGTTAATATGTATAAAATCCTTCCAATCATCAGATAAGTACAATTGTAAGCAGACAATTACATTCTTTTTTTATAAAAGATTTTTTATGGTGAAATAAACATTATTTTAAATTAGTTACAGCTGTACAACACAGTGCAATACTTATACTTCTTACCCCTCAAAGTGACAACACCCCTACCCCAATGTGCCGCCCCACTTCCCCCCAAATATGATATATATCTATTACAATTCCCTTGACTCTACTCACACACTATACTCCACATCCCA
>NW_017732586.1:173857-201277 GCF_001890085.2 Hipposideros armiger
AGGTCTTATATTTAAGTCTTTAATCCATTTTGAATTTGTTCTTGTATATGGCGTAAGGAGGTGGTCCAGTTTCATTTTTTTGCATGTGTCAGTCTAATTTTCCCAGCACCATTTATTAAATAGACTATCTTTACCCCAATGGAAATTCTTGCTTCCATTGTCATAGACTAACTGTTCATATATGCATGGATTTAATTCTGGGCTTTCTATTCTGTTCCATTGATCTATGTGCCTGTTTTATGCCAGTACCATACTATTTTGATTACTGTAGCCTTGTAGTATGTTCTAATGTCTGGTAGCATGATACCCCTGACTTTGTTCTTATTTCTCAGGATTGCTGTGGCTATTCGGGGTCTTTCATAGTTCCATATAAATTTTAGGATTATGTTTTCTATTTCGGTGAAAAATGCCCTAGGTAGTTTGATAGGAATTGTATTGAATCTATATATTGCTTTAGGCAATATGGACATTTTAACTATATTAATTCTTTCTATCCATGAGCATGGTAGTTATTTCCATTTATTTGTATCTTTTATTTCTTTCTTCAGTGTCTTATAATTTTCTGAGTACAGGTCTTTTACTTATTTGGTTAAATTTATTCCTAAGTATTTTATAGTTCTTGAAGCAATTGTAAGTGGAACTGTTTTGTTAATTTCTCCTACTGATACTTTATTATTGGTATATACAAATGCAGATGATTACTGAATATTGATTTTGTATCCTGGTACCTTACTGAATTCGTCTATCAGTTCCAATAGTTTTTTTATGGCGTGTTTGGCGTTCTCTATATACGCTATCATGTCATCTGCATATAATGACAATTTTATTTCCTCCTTTCCAATTTGGATGCCTTTTATTTCTTTTTCATGTCTGATTGCTGTGGCTAGAACTTCCAGAACTATGTTGAATAAAAGTGGAGAAAGTGGACAGCCTTGTCTTGTTCCTGATATTAAGGAGAATGGTTTTAGCTTTTCCCCATTGAGTATGATGTTAGCTGTGGGTTTATCATATATGGCCTTTATTATGTTGAAATATTATCCTTCTATTCCCAGTTTGCTAAGAGTTTTGATCATAAATGGCTGCTAAATTTTGTCAAATGCTTTTTCTGCATCTATTGATATGACCACATGATTTTTATTTTTCATTTTGTTGACGTGGTGTATCACATTAATTGATTTGCAGATACTGAACCAACCTTGCATTCTAGGGATGAGCCCCACTTGATCACGGTGTATGATCTTCTTAATATACTGCTGAATTCTGTTTAGTAATATTTTGTTGTGGATTTTTGCATCTATGTTCATCAGGTATATTGGCCTGTAGTTTTCCTTTTTTGTACTGTCTTTGTCTGGTTTTGGAATCAGGGTGATAGTGGCCTAATAGACAGAGTTTGGAGTCTTCCCTCCTGGGATTTTTTGGAATAGTTTGAGATAATTCTTTTTTCAACGTTTCGTGAAATTCACTTGTGAAGCCATCTGGTCAGGCTTTTGTTTGTTGGGAGCTTGTTGATTACTGATTCAATTTCCTTGGTAGTAATCAGTCTATTCAGGTTTTCTGTTTCTTCTTGAGTTAGCTTTGGAAGGTTGTATGCTTCTAGAAAATTATCCATTTCTTGCAGATTGTCAAATTCGTTGGCATATAATTACTCATAGTAATTTCTTAGAATTTTTTGTGTTTGTGTGGAGTCTGTTGTCACTTCACCTCTTTCATTCCTGATTTTACTAATTTGAGTTCTCTCTCTCTCTCTCTCTCTCTCTCTCTCTCTCTTTTAAGATTTTTATTGGGGAATTGGGGGGATGGGAACAGTGCTGGGGAATTGGGGGAAGGGGAACAGACAAGTTGTTGTCGTTTTTATTCTTCAATCCAGTTGTGGAGGACGTTGCTTCACTGACCCAAGTTGGCACCATCATTGCGCTCTTCCCAGGCAAGACAGATCAGTCGCTGGCTTCTGGACGGTCGCTCACTGCGGCTACTGGGCGCTCACGCTGGCTGCTGGCTACATACGGTAGCCCATGGCAACTCACTGCCACAGGGACTGCAGCCTACACCATCGCCGGCGACTCAAGGCAGCCCAGCTCCAGGTTGAGCTGTTGTTCAGCATCTTAGCTGTGGAGGGCAGTATCACTGGCCCTCATATGTGGGATCCGAACTGGGGCCCTCTGGCATCCCAAGCCAGTTCTTAACCATCGCGCCACTGAGCCGGCCCTCTCTCTTTTTTTTGATGAGTCAGGCTAGAGGTTTGTCAATTTTGTTTATCTTCTCAAAAAAACAGCTCTTTATTTCGTTGATCTTTTGTATTGTTTTTCTTGTCTCTATTTCATTTGTTTCCGCTCTGGTCTTTATTATTTCCTTCCTTGTACTCCCTTTGGGCTTATTTTGCTGTTCTTTTTCCAGCTCCCTGAGGTGTAAGATTAACCTGTTGATTTGAGATTTTTCTTGCTTTTTTAGGTAGGCCTGCACTGCTATGATCTTCCCTCATAGAACTTGCTTTCACTGCATCCCAGAGATTTTGGGTTGTGGTGTTTTCATTGTCGTTTGTCTCGAGGTATCTTTTGATTTCTTCCTTGATCTCATTTTTGACCCACTCACTATATAGTAGCATGTTATTCAGCGTCCATGTATCTGTGTGCTTTCCAGGTTTCTTCTTGTAATTGATTTCTAGTTTCATAGTTTTGGTCGGAGAAGATACTTGATATGATTTCAATCTTCTTAAATTTATTGACTTGTTTTGTGGCCTAACATGTGATCTATCTTGGAAAATGTTCCATGTGCACTTGAGAGGAATGTATATTCTGTAGCTTTGGGGTGAAATGCTCTGAAAATATCAGTTAAATCCAGCTGGTCTAAAGTGTCATTTAAGGGCACTGTTTCCGTGTTGATTTTTTGTGTGGAGGATCTGTCCATTGGTGACAGCGGGGTGTTGAAGTCTCCTACTGTGATAGAGTTACTGTTGATCTCCGTCTTTATGTCTGTCAATATCTGTTTTATATATTTAGGGGCTCCTATGTTTGGTGCATATATATTTACTAGGGTTATGTCCTCTTGTTGTAGCAATCCCTTTATTATTATGAAGTGCCCTTCTTTGTCCTATATTATATTCTTCAATTAAAAGTCCATTTTATCTGATATAAGTATCGCTACTCCAGCTTTCTTCTCAGTTCCATTTGCATGAAATATCTTACTCCATCCCTTTACTTTCAGCCTGTATGTGTCTTTTGATCTGAGGTGAGTCTTGTATACAGTATTTGCAAGGGTCTTGCTTTCTTATCCATTCAGCCACCCTATGTCTTTTGACTGGAAAATTCAGTCCATTTACATTTAATGTGATTATTGATAGGAGTGTAGTTATTGCCATTTTGTTATTTGTGTTCCTGGTCTTCGTTAGTTATGCGGTTTTTCTCTTTCCTCTGCTTAAAGAAGCCCTTTTAACATTTCCTGCAATGCTGGGTTGGTGGTAATGAATTCTTTTAGTTTATTCTTTTCTGGGAAGCTCTTTATCTCTCCTTCAATTTTAAAAGATAGTCTTGCTGGATAAAGCAATCTAGGTTGTAGGCCTTTGTTTTTCATCACTTGAAAACCTCCTGCCACTTCCTTCTGGCCTGCAGAGTTTCTGTAGAAAAGATGGCTGATAATCTTATGGGGGTGCCCTTGTAAGTAGCTTGCTGTTTGTCCCTTGCTGCTTTTAGGATTCTGCCTTTGTCTTTAACTCTTGCCATTTTCACAATAATGTGTCTTGGTGTCGGCCTGTTTGGTTGGAACTCTCTGCACTTCCTGGGCTTGTGTGTCAATTTCCTTTGCCAGTTTAGGGAAGTTTTCAGACATTATTACTTCAAATATGTTCTCAATCCCTTGCTCCCTCTCTTCTCCTTCTGGTATTCCTATGATGCGCACGTTGTTGACTTGATGTTGTCGCCCAGCTCTCTTAAACTATTTTCAATGTTTTATATTATTTTTTCATTTTGTTGTTCCACTTGGATGATCTCTGCTGTCTTCTAAGTCACTGATTCGTTCCTCTGCTTCATCTAATCTGCTGGTAATTTCATCGAGTTTGTTATTTATTTCAGTAATTGTATTCTTTAGTTCTAGCTGGTTGCTTTTCATGATTTCTCTATCCTTCTTTATATTCTCATTAATTTCCTTGAACATTCTAATAATCACTGTTCTGAACTCTGTCTCTGATAGGTTGTTTACCTCTATTTTTTCTAGTTCCACTGATTCAGGAGGTTTCCTCTCTTCTTTTATTTGGGATATGTTTCATTGTTTCCCCATTCTGGTTTACTCTTGTGCTTGCTTCGATGTAATAGGTAGATCCCCTAGGTCTCTCAGTCTTTTCTGGGTGGACTTACGTGGTATGTGTCCTTTATATTTGAATTACTCAGTCTTCTTTTTCTCCTGTGTGTGTGTACCAGAGGCGTTCCTTGTGTTGTGTGTCTTCTCCTGTTGAAGTTGAGTTTTGATTGCTTTTGGCTTGTCAGTAGATGGGATTAACTCTCAGGCTGACTAACTGTGAGGATTAGCTGTGTCCACAGTTTATGAGCTGCTGTGTGAGGGTTGACCTCTCCAATGAGGCTTGACCCCTGTGGGCTCTTGTGCCTGTAGTGATTTCCCTTTTGGTGTGACTCTTTTAGGTCAAACCCCATAATGATCTCGTTTTAATAAAGTTGACCTCTGGGTGTGATGATTCTTGTGCCTCTTTGGCGGGGCCCTGCTGCAGAGCAGATTTTAGAGCAAAACAGATCAACAACCATAACCATAACAGCCACTAAAGGAAACCAGATACTCTCACATGTAAAAAACAACTAATAACCTACATTCAACATGTACAGAAGTATCAAGCATACAAAAGGAAAAAAAAACCAAACAAACAGAAACAAAACAACAATAACAAAAACAAGGGACAAATAGCTAAACAAAATAAAATAAAATATAATAAAATAAAAAATAGAATAAACATAAACAAAATAGCAACCCCCCCAAAAAAAAATTGCAGCAAAGATGGAAAAGAGTAAAAGTAGAGCAGTGAAAAGAAAGAAGAAAAGAAGGGAGAGAGAGTAAAAAAGAAAGAAGGAAAGAAAGAGAAAAAAATGTATATATACATCTACACTCCCATACATATATATCCACATATATGCACTTTTATATATGCCTATATTAGAAGCTAAACATGATAATAATGAAATAGAAAAAAAACAAAAACAACCAACACAAGCAACCAACAAAACCCCCCCAGAACACCCAAAAGAACCCAATTAACAACAACAACAACAACATAGCACACCAAAAATAAAAGAAACAAACAAACAATAAAAAACAAGAAACAGCCAGTGCCTGTCTTGGCTGAAGTCCGCCAAGCTCTCCCCAGGTTTTCCTCTGCTATATACAAACTCCTCTGTGTCTTTTGGGGGCAGAGCCGGCCACCTGGCGCCTAGAGTGACCCTGGCAGTGCAGGTCTATTTTAGATGAGTGGGGTTATGAGGTGTGATTTGTAGTTTCTACAAAGTCAATGCTGCTTCTGCTCTCGCCTGCCCAGAGGCACGCTGAGTGCTGCGCAGCCAGAAGGCTGGATGTGTGTCTTCGGGCATTTTTTCCACTGGAGGCTGTGGGAGGTGGGGTGGGGCGGAGATTTCAGAGCTGCTAAAAGTCACCTGCAGGAGGTTTTTTTGTGACTCAGCAGCTGAAGTTGCCCTGCCTCCCAAGCCATGAAGGAGGGTTGGGGGCAGGGTATGTCGGTGCACACTCCTGCAGCCTCTTCTCATGTATTTTCTCAACCCCCTGGGAGTAGGAGCACCTCTGTAATCTGACCCTACTCCTCCATTCAGAGGTCAGCTTAAGGCTCTGGCAAGGCGGGGGCCAAGGTTTCTGAGAGAGGGTGGAGGTGGGCTCTTATCTATGCAGTTTTCTACTTTCTATTTGAGAAAACGAGAAGAAAAAAAAAAGGCCCCCTGCCATTTTGAGCTCAGAGCTCCTGCTGCACTCCAGGAGGGACTGCTGGGCGCAGGGACTGCTGGGCGCAGGGACTGAGCCCACCCTGGCGCTGCAGCGCTCTCAGCTCTGCCTCCTGGGGTCCCGCGTCTCCGCAGCTGCTGGTGCGGGCTGCATCTCTACGCGTCTTGCTTCCATCTTCTCCCGCTCACCCGGTTTGCGGTTTCTGCCGCAGAGTCCACACGCCATGGGCTCCTACCGCACTTCCGACAGGACCGGGTGGGCACATTCGCTGAGCCTGTCCTGGTGCAGCAAACATTCTCTGCTCTGTCTCCTGGGTTTTCGTGGACCGTGCCTCTGCTCGCCCATCTCCTCTCTTCTCCCACTGGCCCAGCCCGAGGCTTCTATCTCAGACTGCAAACTGTCACGCTTTTGCTGCTGTCTAGGTGGGCTTTGAGGCGCAGGGAGTGAGCCTCAGGAACACTCTCTGATCTGTTCTCTGAGGCCCCGTGTCTCAGCAGCCACAGGTGCCGGCTGCGCCTCCACGCATCTCGCCTCCCTCTTTCCCCACTCGCCCAGTCTGCCCACCTTCCAGTAATCGGTGTGCGAATCTCTTAGCTGCTCTGTGTGATGAGTAGAGGTTCGTTTGAAGAGTTACAGCAGTTCAAATTGTGGAGATTTCCAGGGGAGAACTCAGGGAGTCCTCCTCACAGCAGCCATTTCCGCCTGGAATCTCCAGTCTTTTAATATGCTATTATTTTTTTAATTGTGACATATTGTGCTTTGATTTTTTAGAGAATTTCTTGAAGGAATGATTGACAGTGTCAGGAACCTCAGAGAGGTCAAGTAGGGGAGGGATTTAGTTATTAAGAGGTTTTTGTTATACTTCTACATGAATACTCTTAGCAGTACTATTCACAATGGCCAAAAAGTGGAAACAAACCAGATGTCCCTCAACTGATTCACAGTGCAACAAAAGGTGGTATATCCATTCAATGGAGCATTATTCAGCCATTAAAAATGAATGAATTTTTGGGCCGGCTGAGTGACGTGTTGGTTAAGAGTTGGCCTGGGATGCCAGCTCTGAGCAGCAGGGCCCAGTTCAGATCCCACATGAGGGCCAGTGACACTGCGCCCTCTACAGCTAAGATGGTGAACAACAGCTCGACCTGGAGCTGGGCTGCTGTGAGTCGCTGGTGATGGCGTAGGCTGCAGTGGGCTGCCATAAGCTACCATGAATGGCTGGCAGCCAGCGTTAGCAGCCAGCAGCCAGCGTGAGCTGCCAAGAGTTGCAGTGAGCAGCCGTCCAGCGGCCAGTGACTGATTTGCCTCGCCCAGGAAGAGCACAATGATAATACCAACATGGACCAGTGAAGCGACGTCTTCCACAACTAGGCTGAACAAAACCAACTTGTCTATTCCCCTTCCCTGATTCCCCAATGCTGTTCCCCTCCCCCAATTCCCCAATAAAATCTTAAAAATAAATAAATACATAAAGGAATGAATTTCTGATACATGCTACAAAATGGATGAACCTTGAACACATTATGCTATGTGAAAGAAGCCAGGCACAAAAAGCCACATATTATATGCATCCATTTACATGAAATGTCAAATAGACAAGTTCATAGAGATAGAGAATAGATTAGTGGTTTCCAGGAGGTTAGGGGAGATGTTCAGATCAGATTGGGAGCTTGAAGGTGTGAAAGTTTTGGTTTAGCTGTTATGGGGAGGGGAGGAAAAGTTGAGCAAGAATAAGTGAAAACTGAACGTTTGGCTGAGAGTATAGACTCAACCTTGAGTACTCAGATGGCTGCAGGAGTTAGTAAGAGGTTGGGATTACTAAGAACAAGCTGATGATGAGTTTGCAGAATTACTGTGGGCAATGTGGTGGCTGGTGGCGAGCATGGGAAAGCTGGGAGAACCAGTATGTTTTCAGAAAAGGGAAGAAGGTGAATTCCACAAACTCTAAGTAAACTAGTGAGCATTCAGCCCAGTGTCTGGCACATGTAGAAATACTTATTGTTAACAATAGTCAATTAATATTTTTGAAGGGGTATCAGCTTTATTGAGGTATAATTCACATACCATACAATTCACCCACTTATATTGGTCAATTGATTTTTGACAAGGGTGCAAACACAATTCAATTGAGTATGAATAGTCTTTTCAACAAATGGTGCTAAGACAAATAGATTTCTCGGAAAAGAATGAAGCTGGACCCTTTCCTTACACCATAGTAAAAAATTAACTCATATCCTGGTGGTTATGAAGAGAAATCAAATTTTGGTTTTGATTTGTATTTTCCTAATGATTAATGATGAACATCTTTTCATGTGCTTATTGGCCATTTATATATTTGGAGAAATGTCTATTCAGACTCGTTGCCCACTTTTTATTTGAGTTGTCTTTTTACTGTTGAGTTGTAAGAGTTCATTTTATATTCTGCATACTAAATCCTTATTTCACTTCTTTAAAAGCACAAAACTTACTTGTGGGCTTCTTTTTGGGGTTATGAAATGCTCTAAAATTTATTGTGGTCACAATTCCACAACTCTGTAAAAATACTAAAACTATTAAATTGAATACTTTAAAAGTGTGTGTTTTAAGGCATGTGAATTATACCTCAATAAAGCTATTAAATAACAAAGAAATGGGCCTGCCGAGTAGCACATTGGTTAAGAGCTGGCTTGGGATGCCAGCTCTGAGCAGCAGGGCCCCGGTTCGGATCCCACATTAGGGCCAGTGACACTGTGCACTCTACAGCTAAGATGGTGAACAACAGCTCAACCTCAAGCTGGGCTGCTGTGAGTCACCGTCAATGGCGTAGGCTGCAGTCGGCTGCTGTAAAGCTACCATGAGTGGCTGGCAGCTGGCGTGAATGGCCGGCAACCAGCGTGAGCTGCCAAGAGCCGCTGTGAGCAGCCGTCCAGTGGCCGGCGACCGATCTGCCTCACCCGAGAAGAGCGCAATGATTACAATACCAACATGGGTCAGTGAAGCGACATCCTCCACGACTAGACTGAAGAACAAAAGGACAGCAACTTATCTGTTCCCCTTCCCCAATTCACCAATAAAATCTTTAAATAAATAAATAAATAAAAATAGAAATAAAGGAATGGAGAATGTGTATTTAGAAAATGAATTGGTAGGTACTGGGACTCAATATAGTCTCACCTAAATACAAATTCTATAAAACTAACTTCACTTTTTTTTTTAAGATTTTTATTGGGGAATTAGGGAATGGGAACAGTGCTGGGGAATTGGGGGGAAGGGAAACAGACAAGTTGCTGTCTTTTTCTTCTTCAGTCTAGTTGTGGAGGACGTTGCTTCACTGGCCCAAGTTGGCACCATCATTGCGCTCTTCCCCGGCGAGGCAGATCAGTCGCCGGCTTCTGGACAGCCGCTCACAGGGCTTGAGGGCCGCTCACGCTGGCTGCTGACTACACACGGTAGCCCATGGCAACCCACCGCAGCAGGGGCTGCAGCCTACGCTGTCGCCGGTGACTCACGGCAGCCCAGCTCCAGGTTGAGCTGTTGTTCATCATCTTAGCTGTAGAGGGCAGCATCACTGCCCCTCATATGTGGGATCCGAACCAGGGTCCTTTGGCGTCCCAAGCCAGTTCTTAACCAACGCACCACTTGGCCGGCCCACTTCACTTCTTTTTTGATAGAGCAATCTTTTACCAAAACTTTTGAATCTGCAATCCGTTTCAAATCTGGGTAACGTAATGCTCTAATGAAGGCTATCTGAATTTCAACAAGATATTTGAAAAAGTCTTTTACGACCTGATTTTGAAAAAAAAATGTAGAATGGATGACAGCATTACTGAGTATAATCATAATTGGCTGAGTAAACATGTCCCCCAAATGCCAATTAAAGGTAACCTAGGAGAGGTCTCATATTATATGCCACAGGCCGTCAGCAACAGCCTTGCTCTCTTCATTCTTTTTATTGGCGATTTCAGATGAGAAAGATAGATGAAATCCTGGTCAAATTTATGGGAGTCAGAGAATCAAGCCAACTTTAACTGCATGAATTCTACAAAAGAAAAATTTTAGTTTGCACTTTTTCAAATAAGTATATAATACAGGATTAGACATAGTTCCATAGCACTCATGTAGAACGTATCTCTGGAATTTTGTTGACTTGGAGTCTGCCAACTTTGTGGCTGCCAAACATGTGAACGCAATCTTCGTGCTTCAATAGGGCAATGTGCATATTCATCTGTTTTGGATATCATTGGCTGCTAAACTAACAGCGATTGCCCTCCTCCTGTCTTTCTTAGTTATAGACCCTGATTTTGTTTAGAAGACAACAAGCTCAGTGAAGTGGGCCTTGCCCCAATCCCCAATGGATGATGAAGGTTGAATACAAAGAAATTGAAGAAGACACAAAGAAATGGAAAGACACACCATGTTCATGGATTGGAAGAATCAACATAGTTAAAATGGCCATATTACCCAAAGCAATATACAGATTTAATGCAATCCCCATCAAAATTCCAATGGCATTTTTTAAAGAAATAAAACAAAAAAATCATCAGATTCGTATGGAATCACTAAAGACCCCAAATAGCCATAACAATCCTAAGAAGAAAGAATAAGGCTGGAGGTAACACGCTCCCTGACTTCAGCTTGTACTACAATATGACAATAATCAAAATAGCATGGTACTGGCAGAAAAACAAACACACAGACCAATGAAATAGAATTGAAGACCCAGAAATAAACTCACATAAATATGGGCAGATAGGGCTGACCGAGTGGCTCAGTTGGTTAAGAGCTTGCTCAAGAGTGTGGGCTCTGAGCAACAGAGTCGCAGGTTCAATTCCCAGCCCAAGCTGAGCTGCCAACAACTGCCAACAGGTGGCAGGATGGCTCAGCTAAAAAAAAAATTAAATATGGGCAGATAACTTTTGACAAAAGAGACAAAAACATACAATGGAGAAAAGAAAGCCTCTTCAATAAATGGTGCTGGGGAAATCGGAAAGCCACGTGAAAAATAATAAAACTAGACTACTATCTGTCACCATGTACCAAAATTGACTCAAAATGGATCACAGACCTAAACATAAGAACTGAAGTAATAAACTGCATAGAAGCACAGGTACTAAACTTATAGACCTTGGGTTCAAAGAGGATTTTATGAATTTGACCTCAAAGGGAAGGGAAGTAAAAGCTAAAATAAATTAATGGGACTATATCAAACTAAAAAGCTTCTGCACAGCTAAAGAAACCATCAACACAACTAAAAGGCAACCAACCAAATGGAAGAAGATATTTGCAAACAATGCCTCTGATAAGGGACTAATATACAAAATATATAAAGAACTCATACAACTCAACAACAAAAAGCAAACAATCCAATTTAAAAATGGACAGAGGACCTGAACAGACACTTCTCCCAAGACATATACAAATGGCCAACAGATATATGAAAAAAAATGCTCAACTTCACTAGCTATTAGGGAAATGCAAATCAAAACCACAAAGATATCACCTCACAGATGTTACAATGGCTATCATCAACAAGACAAATAATAACAAGTATTGGAGAGGCTGTGGAGAAAAAGGAACCCTCATACACTCTTGGCAGGAATGTAAATTGGTACAGTCACTATGGAAAACAGTATGGAGGGTCTTCAAAAAAATTAAGAATAGAATTACCATATGACCCAACAATCCCTCTCCCTGGGTACCTACCCAAAAAAATCTGAAACCATTCATTGATAAAGATATATGTACTACGATGTTCATGGCAGCATTATTTATGGTAGCCAAGACATGGAAACAACCAAAGTGTCCTTCGATAGATTATTGGATAAAGAAATGTGGTATATATGCACACAATGGAATACTACTCTGCCATAAGAAAATATGAAATACTGATATTTTTGACAACATAGATGGATCTTGAGATTATTATGCTAAGTGAAATAAGTCAGACAGAAAAAGTCAAGAACCACATGACTTCACTCATATGTGGGATATAAAACTGAAAGCAACAAAGGGACAAACAAAGAAACAAAAACTCATAGACACAGTCAACAGTTTAGTGGTTACCAGAGGGTAAGGGGGAAGGGGGGTGGTAGAAGAGGGTAAAGGGGGTCAAATATATAGTGATGGAAGGAGAACTGACTCTGGGTGGTGAGCACAGAGTGATATATAGATGATGTATTACAGAATTGTACACTTGAAATCTATGTAATTTTACTTACGATTGTCACCCCAATAAATTTAATTTAAAAAAAAGAATATTCTTTTTAAAAGTTTAATATAAGAGCTGATAAGACAACCTCATTCCCTTTCGCCACACTTGCTTTATTTGCATCCCTTGCAGCTAAGGGTATAAAATGCAAGGAGAAAGAGATAAATTAAGGTAGGAACTGTTAAGCAAAAAGAAACCAGGACTTGATGATTTGGGAAATTTTCAGCCTATCCAGGTTACAAAAGATCCTAAAATTAGGAGATTCACTGTCAGGAAAGCATACTTTAGAAAGCCTAGGGTATGGTTGGACAATCTTTTGCTAATGCATGGAAAGGATCAAAAGGAGAGAGTATTCTGTAGTTGTGTTCTTTGAAGAGACTTAGCACATGCCTCACAGATTCCCTGAAAAATCTCAGCAGAAGCCAGGAATAGAGAGGGGATTATCCAGGAAAGATCTGTGGTGGAATCTATTGTCTAATGAAGTAAACACCTGTGATATACACAGGGGACCACAAAGTTCTTGAGGATGTTATATAAGCAAAACACTACCAGCAAGGACTAAAAGGAACAGAGAGAGGAGGAAAATAAAGGCTTTCAAAGTTCTCTCAAAATTCTACAAGCAGGCAACAGGCAGATGTTATTCAACTGCAAACATGTGCTACCCTTCAATAAAAAGAAATGACGATTCAGGATGGTGGTACAGGCCCAGAGGGCAGAGCTGCGAGCCATGGAGGATTATTCCCAGGCTTTGAAACCTGATGGGAGTTTCCCAGGTTGGATTTCAAAATTGCTTGGAATCAGTGACTCCGTTTGTCCTTCCATTTTCTTCCTTAAATTGAAACATCTGTAACTATTATCGTATGCCTAAACCAGCAGTATTTGGGGAATAGATAATTTGTTTCTTGAGTTTACGTGTGTGAACTCACGATAATCGTATGAGTTTCAGTTTCATAGAGAGGAATTTTACTCCAGGATGAATCATATTCACAGTCTCACTCACACCTAATTTAGATGATGAAATATGGGACATTTGAGCTGATGAGATTCTGATGCAATTCAAAGCATAAGTTTGATGCTGTAATGGGTTGAGACTTTGGGGAAACTTGAGATGGAGTGAATGTATTTTGCATATGGGATGGACAACAGAATGTAGCAGACTGAATAACGATCCCACCCAGACGTCTGTATCATAATCCCTAAAACTTGTGATTATTATCTAACATGGTAAGTGGAACTTTGAAGATGTGATTAAGGATCTTAAGAGATTACCTGTTTATCCAGGTGGATCGAAAGTAATCACAAGGGTCCTCATAAAAGGGAGGCAGAAAGGTCAGTCAGAAGATGTGACAACTGAAGCCAAGGGTCAGAGTCAGAAAAAGATTTGAGGACGTTGTATCGGTGACCTTGAATGCATGTGGCCTCTAGAGACTGGAAAAGGCAAGGAAACAGATTCTCCTCTAGAGCCACTGGAAGAAGCATGGCCTTGCTGACACTCGATTTTCTCAGTAAAATCCATTTCAGACTTCTGATCTCAAGAATTATGTTTATGTTGTTTTAAGCCAAGGAGTGTGTGGTAATTTGTTGCAGCAATAGGAAACCGATACAAGGTCACACTGGGTTTTGGTGTAAAAATCAAACAAAAAAATACGTGAGGGAAAGATGAAGCCAGTTACTGGCAGAACAGAAAGAGGCAAACATAGAGGAGGAGGAGCTGTCACATATGGGCAGTCTGGAGAAAAGACAGACTCTTGCTCTGCCTGAGATGCTCCTTCCCTCTGTTCAGGTCAGACCACATGTAACCAGGCTCATTTGTGGGAGGCTGATTCCAATTAAGAAGGAACTTGTCTGAAAACAGTTCCTAATTAGATTGGGGTGCACCCCACTGATGGATGTGGTAGAGTAGGATGGACTAAGTCCCTTCTTCATTTCTGATACTAGATTTTAGGTATTCTCTGGATCAATAGTTCTGACTCTAACATGCACCAGAGCACCTGGGCAGTTTGTTAAAATGCAGATTCTGAATGAAGTCAGGTGGGACCCAGGGAGGTGGATGTGGCTGGTTTGCAGGAACTTTGTGTAACAAAGTTCTAGAAACCAGTGATTTTCAGACCTGAGTGCACATCAGCACCATGTGGAGGGACTTGAAACAGATGGCCAAGCCCGACCCAGAATCTGATTTACAAATCCTCAGTGGGGCCCGAATGTACGTTTGCATTTTTAACAAGTTCCCAGGTGATGGTGATGACTGTCAGGAACCACACTTAGAGAACAACTATGTTAGAAGATTGTTATCTATGACCCTTTTTGGAATTCGGTGTCATGCCCCCACTGCTGGGTTTTGGTTCTTTTTTTTTTTTTAATTGGGGAATTGGGGGAGGGGAACCGTGTTGGGGAATTGGGGAAGAGGACCAGCCAAGTTGTTCTTCAATCTTTGTTGTGGAGGACGCCAGTCGCCATCTGGCTGCCTATCGGCAGCTCATGGCCTCTAAGCTAAAGGTGCTGTGTTACAATCTTAGTTGCAGGTGGGCGTAGCCACCATCTCATGCGGGAGTCGAACCTGGCAACCTTATTGTTAAGAGCGTGCGCTCTATCCACTGAGCCATTAGGGTGGCAGCTCAGCTCAAGGTGCTGAGTTCAGTCTTAATTATGGGCGGGCATAGCCCACCACCAAACAGGCAGTCTTGTTAGAAACACATGCTCTCATCAGCTGAGCCATCCTGCCACCTGTTGGCAACTAGCGGTAGCTCAGCTCGGGCGCAGTGGTCACCGGCCCATGTGGGAATTGAACCGGTGGCCCTGTTGCTCAGAGCTCACGCTCTTAAGCTAATTCTTAACCAACTGAGCCACTCAGCTGGCCCTGGGTTTTGGTTCTTTAGTTTACAGTCTTTTCATTGCTCCCATTCACTTGGAGGGGTTATTCATTCTTCCTTGAGTTTAGCTTATCTTTGTTCTTAATTAAGTGCAAATTTCAGGCATTGCTTGTCAGGATTTGGTGAGGCTCATGTAGAACAGGTCTCTGCAGCTCCACTGGCTCTGGGGGCTCTTCTCCTGAACGCGTACTGTGTGCCAGGCCTGGCCTCAGGCTCCTAGCAGGCTCAGTTTGACAACTCGTCTCTTCTTGACTGCAGCATCACCTGTCTGTGACCCTCCATGTTAGTGCCTAAAATTCATGTGCACATCACTCTGTAGGGTGCAGGAGGCATCTTCTTAGCCTGTGTATCAAGCTCACCTAGTGGCAGGCATCACAACAAGTACCCCATCCCCTCAAGGGCAATGATACCCAGTTGTTGTTCCAGATGGTCCAGTGAAAGGGGGGCCAAACAAGGGGCGAATGGGAGCAGGGGAGCCAAGGGAACACTGGAAGGAAGATCGATGGACAGGGATTGACTGGGTTAACCAAGCCCAGGTTCCACTAGGGATCTAGGGAGGCCAGTCCTGCCAAGCCACTCAAGGCAGGAGGTCACTGTGACACCCAGCAGTGAAAGGGGAGGGGCCTGAGCAGGGCAGAAGCTCTGATGAGATGCAATCCCCGTTCCTCTCTTCCCCACCTGGGACTTGCTTTTCTTGCCATTTCTCTACTTCCTTGATGACCTCCACTGCCTCTCCACAGCCCCCAAGCCCACTGCTTAGGGAGACAGGCCAGGCAGAAAACACACAGCAGCCTCCCCTTGGGCCCACTTTATTTGGGAGCAGAGTGGGGAGGGGTCTAAGCCTGCTGTGCCCGCAGCAGTGCTCGCACCTGGCCGATCTGCCAGTCGACACTGGAGAGCGCGGTGCCACCCAAGGCAGCATACTGCTCCACGCTGTGCCCGTAGTCCCACACTTGGCTCACATCACCCGAGAACAGACGGCTGGGGAAGAAGGAGGTGAGCCAGGACAACCTGGTCACCCTGGCCTCGGGGGCCCAGGCTTGCCCCCCGGGAAGCAGCAGAGGGAGGGGAGGAGCTGCACCTGATGGTCTGTAGCTCCTGTAGTGACAGCTGGTTGAGGGCAACCCCTTTGGTCTCGGCCATGAACACGGCTTTCCCAGAGGCCTCATGAGCCTGGCGAAATGGCATCTGCGGGTCCCAGGTGGAGCGCAGCGCTGACTGGCTGCCTGCGTTCCCTGCTGGGTGGTGGACACCCTGCCCATCTTGCCCACCCCCACTCCTTGTCCCCTCGCCCCTCCACCCCAGCCACCCCACACATACCCCTTTGCGGACGAGGTAGTAGGCGAGGTCAGTGGCCAGCATGTCAGGACTAAGAGCCCGTGCCATGTTCTCACGGTTAACCTGGGAGAGTGTGCAGGGAGTGGTGAGTCCTGGGCACTCTAGGACCTAAGCTGCCAGCCCCAAGCCCACCCCTAAGCCAGGATGTCCCCTGCCTTAGGTAGATCCACTTCTACCACCCTGTTCTGCTTCTCTCTGCTTTAGCCATCTTTCCATAATAATTGGTAATTCTGAGGTGTGCTATTGGGCTGCCTTTATGTTTTCAGAGTCCTTATCTTTAGCACACATCAGAATCACCTGGAGGATTTATTACAAATACAGATTCACGGGCCCTCCCCCTAGTCTCTGATGCAGAAGATCTGGGGTGAGGCCTGGACTGCACTTCCATCAAGTTCTCAAGTGATGCTGTGGTCCCAGAACTACACTAAGAACCACTGCTTTCGAGACACATCCTAAACTATTTAGGAATGAAAGCATATGAAAATGGGAATTTGCTTAAAATGGAGGGGGGAGAGGGGGGGCGTTGTGGGGAAAGAGAGCTGCTGAAGCAAGAATGGCGATGAGATGATTACTGCTGAAGCTGGGTGTTGGCATGTAGGGGTTCATCATACATGCTCTCAACTGTTGTATACTGAAACTTCCCCCAAGTGATTAAAAAAGAAATCTCGTTGGGTCAGTTGATAGTACTCCTTGAGTCTAACCCACATCCATTCTACTGCAGCAGCTAAAGTTTCGTCCCTTCACTGTTCCTCAAGGGCAGGATCAAGCACATACTCCCCTATCCCTGTCCCAGATCTTCGGGACCACCCACCCTAGCCTCCTGTCAAGGTCACCCTCCTGGCATGCCCACCTGAGTTTAGGGGCTAAGAGACAAGGGGTGTATCTTACCTGCAGCGTAGAGATGACACCAGTGGCCACCTGGAGGACGGCACTCATGGTGTCTGACACTTCAAACACGGCTTCCTTGTCCTCCTGGGAGGCACATAGCAGGGGTGAGGGCCCTGCAGTTCTGCTCCCCCAGACACCCCGTCTCCCTTCCCCTGGGAACACTTAGCACTTGCACAGCCCATACTGAGGGAGAGGAGAGCGCTCAGCGTGCACAGGACAGGAAGTGGAATTTCTGTGGGGCCCGCCTGTGAGTGCCAGGGCCCTGAGAACTGCTATGTGGTATACATGCAGATGGGCCCCGCCCCCACCACCCCCAGCTTTGCACCTGTAAGTCCTTGTTGTAGGTGCTTGGAAGGCCCTTGAGAGTCATCAGAAGCCCAGCACACTGAGGGAATAGTGAGGGTCAGGAGACTGGGCCTTAGAGCCTGTCCTGGAGTCCCCTGAGGACCGTCCGGTCAGCCAGAAGCCTCACCCACTCCCTGCCCTTCTCACCCGTCCAAACACTCGCCCGGCCTTGCTCCGGATAAGCTCCAGGCTGTCTGGGTTTTTCTTCTGGGGCATCAGGCTGCTTCCAGTGCTGGGGACAGAGATGCTGGGACTCAAGGGGCTCCCCTGACCCTTGGTTGGTCTATTGGCTGGGGTGAGAGGAAGGAAGCCATGCTGGTGGGAGCACAGCTGGGCACGGCAGTGCAGCATTACCTGTAGGCATCTGAGAGCTGCACAAAGCTGAACTCTTTGGTGCCGTAGAGGATGAGGTCCTCCGCCATCCTGCTGAGATGGGTCATGCACAACGAAGCCCAGAACAGGAACTCAGCTTGGGGGAGGGGAGGGAGAGCAGGCTCTTTGGTCACCTGGCTTCACTTGCTCTTCACCCAGCCTGGAGAAGCTCCAGTTCGACTACATGGGGGTGGGAGGAGGCTGGAGGGGAGCCAGGACTGGGGGACAAAGGTGGGGTGCAGTGCAGGGGATGAGCAGGCTGGCCCCAGGACTCACCCACGAAGTCTCGCTCACTGGTAGCATCCATGCTGTTGACAGTGATGGCCCCAAAGTTCAGTACTGGGTGAGGGGAGGATGGGGAGGCAACAGGGCTGGGCTGGAGGGAGAGGAGCCTCCTCTACCTGACCCAGCTGCCCAGCCACCTTCCCTGGTTCCCCCGCAGGGAGCAGGCATGTAGAGGGGTATGTGTGGGGAGGGTCTCTTGTGCAGGTCCCAGAACGGAGGCAGGACCCCTGAGTCTACCCAGGACCATCACCCCACCATAGGCCTCCCTGGTCTCTCTAACTTCAGTGTCCATAGGTAATAGATGGAGGTTTCACACAGACCCCTGCCTTCTCTACCAGACCCTGGGGGATCTCCAGGGGGTCGGGGGCTCACCTGCTCGGAGCAGCTCCCGGTCCACACCCAGAGGGTTGCCTGCAATGGCCCCGCTGTAGGGACAGGGGTTCTGAGTGACCAGGGCTTCAGGCAAGCAGGCCATGACACATACACACATTCACACCCAGAGCTGAGCCCAGTCCGCTTGGTGACCGACACTTGTCCCCATGCAGGGGACATGGCAGGCTGTGGGGCAGATGGCTGGCTCTGGGGAGCTCTGGCCCTGCTCTGACATACTTGCTAGCTCGGTCGTCCACATTTTAAAGAGAATTGGGAGTCTATACAGGGTCCTGTCTGCCCAGGTAGGAAACCCCTGGATGGGGAGGCAGGTTACCTGGTTTTCTTCTCCCCTCTGTCCTTCCTGGTCCCCCTTCTTCTGTCAGCCCCCAAGGGCCATGCTAACTCTGTAGCAGCAACCCTGGCCCCCACTCTTGGAGCACTGAGACATCACTCACCTCCCTAGGGGCAGAACGTTGATCCGCTTCTGCACCTCCAGTAGCCTCTCAGAGTCTCTGGTCAATGCCATTGTATGGCTGTGGGAGCCAGGGGACAGGAAGGTCAGGCCAGCCTGGGGGCCCTCCCATCCACAGCCCCTCCATCAGGGCCCGGCTCACCTCAGGATCCAGTGGCTCCAGCGAATGGGCTGAGCCCTCTGCAGGTGTGTGTACCCTGGGAAGAGGATGTCACGTTCCCTGTGGAGGAAGAGTAGGGGTAGGGGACCTGAGGGGCTCAAGAGGCTCAAGTGAGGTGTGCCTGTGACACCTGGACCCTGCAGGCCTGGGCCACTCTGGGGAAGAGCAGGGTAGGCCTAAGAAGGATCTGCCTGCATGAGGAACCAAGTGATTTCCTGGGGACAAACACGTTGTTAGGGAAGAGAGCAGAAGTGGGGCAGTGTGATCCAAGGACTGGATCTGTGGGGCCTCTCTGGGGGGCAGGCTTGGCCAGGACCAAGAATAAATTACACCCTCAGCTTGAGTGTCTGCATCTCACAGCAGATCTCAGCAGGGACCAGGGCGGGGCGAGTGTGTGCCAGTGCAAGACATGTTTGTGAGCATGTGGGAAGCTCCCGAGAGTCCCAGAAAAGCTGGGGGCACTTCAAAATAGGTAGGGCCAAGGCAGGGGGCTGTGCTGGTGGTTCTGGTCTCTTTTTTTAGTAAACAGCTTTACTGAGATATAATTCACATATAATTCACCCATTTAAAGAGTACACTTCAGTGTACAACCATCACCACATCAATTTTAGAACATTTCGGACCAGCTGAGTGGCGCATTGGTTAAGAGCTGGCTTGGGACGCCAAAGCGCCCCGGTTCGGATCCCACATATAAGGGCCAGTGACATTGCCCTCTACCACTAAGATGCTGAACCACAGCTCAACCTGGAGCTGGGCTGCCGTGAGTTGCCGGAGACGGCGTAGGCTGCAGCCTCTGCTGCAGTGGGATGCCATGGGCATCAGTGTGTAGCCAGCAGCCAGCGTGAGCGGCCAGTAGCCGCCGTGAGCGGCCGTCCAAAAGCTGGCGACTGATCTGCCTCGCCTGGGAAGAGCGCAATGATGGTGCCAACTTGGGCCAGTGAAGCAACGTCCTCCGCAACTAGACTGAAGAACAAAGGACAGCAACTTGTCTGTTCCCCTTCCCCCAATTCCCCAGTGCTGTTCCTAGCCCCCAATTCCCCAATTTAAAACAAAAAAATTTTTAGAACAATTCACTACACCCAAAAGAAACCCATTAGCAGTCACTCCTTACTTTGCCTGTCCCCTTCCCATGATGGTGCGTATGCCTGTTTCCCCCAGGGGTTGAGGTCTGTGAAACAGGGGTCACAGGGAGCTGAGGAGGAGGAGGGGTCAACCTTGTCTCTGACAACAAATAGGGACATCTCAGCAATCAGGGCACAGGAGCCAAAGCTTGGGATGAGGCTCCTGGGAGGCAGCCTTTGGCTTTGTCCTTCCCCTGCCATGCTGGGTGGGAGGGGGACATGGGGTACCCTGAAGGCTGAGGAGTGATGGACTGCCCCAGGCACCAGCAGCCCCCACCTTCAGGCTTCAGAACATCTGCCCAGTGCCTCGGCTTTCTGCTTGTGAATCCTTGCAGGGGAAGCTTGCCCTGTCTGCCGTACTAAGCTGGCATGGCGGTAGGGGACACTGCAAGAAACACCACACTCCTGGCTGCTCTGACTCATTCAGTCCAGGAGTTCTGAACCCCGACCTTAGGGCCTGGCTCTGCTCTCTTTGTCCCTGCCGCCGAGGTCTGGCACTCAGGCTTCCTGTGTCAGGGGAAAGGAAACCCTGGCTGCCCTCCTGCCCTCTCTACCACCTGGGTGTCCCCAAGGGACTCACGCCTCTGCCCGATCCACCATGGTTTTGATGAGCTCCCAGAGGAGAGCCGAGAGTGTGGAGCAGTTCTGCCGCATCCACAGCCTGAGGTCTGTGACCACCTGTGGGAGGAGGAAGTGGCACTCAGGGAGACAGATGTGTGGCTTCCCTGGGGAGCCAGGACGGCTGCGCAGCTCCAATTCTGATGTCTGAGACCCCCAAGGTTGGGAAGCACTGGGTGGGGGGTGGGGTGGGGGGCAGGCGGCACCTGGTCGTTCCGACTTCGTCCTGTGTGAAGTTTCCCGGCAGTTTCCCCAATGAGTTCCTAGGGGTGGGGGGAGGCGTGGGTCGGGGTCTGTTGCTCACAGCCCAGTGGGGTCTGCTCAGGTGGGTGCGCTTCCTCCCTCACTGTGCATGGTCCCCCCTCCCTGCTCCAGGGCCCCTGGTCCTGCTCAAGTCCTGCCTTCTCTGCCCAGGCCTCCTGTCCTGAGTTCCCACCTGTAGTCTGCCAGTGATGAAGGGAACAGAATGATGGTGCTTATGCTCAAAGTGGCCCAGGCCAAGATGGGGGTTGGGGGGGGGGAGTAGGAGGCAGTCATACCTTCAGACGCCGCTCATTGGCCGTGTGGATGTCCTCATCATTGGGGTTTAGCTTGAAGGTGCCCTGGGCCCACTCCTCAGCCACCTGTAGCAAATGGCAGTAACCCGGGGTCAGATGGGCAGGCACTGACAGCTGAGAGGGCATAGCCCTGTTCCCACCCTCGCCCTGGTCAGGGACTGTTTCTGGAGGTGAGTCCTGTGCAGCCCACACCCGAGGGAGCAATTCAGGCCTGGTGCACTTGTGTCCATGAGCCATGGGACCATGGGGGTATTGAAGGATGCAGAGAGACGGTGAGCACAGTACATGGGTAAAGGGCACCTCTCCAGGCATACAGTCATCATGAGGGGCTTGCGATGACACTGCAACCTGCACCTGGGGATCTGGTGGGAGCCTGGGGCCACAGGGAGGGGCTACCGTAGGGTGGGCCTGGAGGCACAGGAAGTACCTTGTCCAGGCCTCGGAGTATCTGGTCCATCTCGGCCTTGGTGAGGAGCCCTGCCTTCTCCAAGCCCCGGCTATAGGCCTTGCTGCCCTGCACGTCCACTTCCCACAGGTTCCGGTCGTAGGTGATGGATGAGTTGAACTTCTCCATGATGGGGTCCACGGCACCCACAAACCGGCCGCCCCACAGCTTCCCGCTCTGGCCAGGAGAGCAGGAGCAATTAATCTCCTTCCATTCCTCGAGGACAGTGCCCCTCACAAAGTGCCCTCAGGAGAATTATCAAGTGTGATGGCAGCGGGAGCCAGTGGGCAGGAGAAGGAAGCTGAGGCTCAGAGAGTCAGGAACTTGCCCAAAGTCACTCAGGGAGTGAGTGTGTGAACGTGGCCATGCACTGAAATTAGGGCTCTTTCCGACCACAAAAGACTGCCCCAGGGAGATGGTAGCAGAGCACAAGGCACCCTGAGACCACAGCAGAACTCCTGGAGTCTTTCCTGCCACTGACAAGGTGGAAAGTCACTCCAGAACCCAAAGTCTGACTCCAGCTCTGATGTACCAGTGACAGGAATACTGGCTACCATACACTGCATTCTCACTGCTTGCCAGGCCTTTTTTCATCGCTGGCATGTACTGACAGCAGCCCTCTTAATCAGGTACCAGTACTGTGCTGCTAGAGAGGGAAACCGAGCACAGAGCAGTTCTGTAGCTTGCCCTCTCCGGGGGTGACAGAGCCAGGACTGCAGCCCAGCACTCAGAAGTCAGAGCCCATGCTATGAACCCCACATGCTGCCAGGACCTCTGTGCTGGCTCTCCTGTTCTGAACTTTTGCTGTAGGGACAGACAAAAAGGCACCTGAGGGGCCCCATAAAGCTCAAGTTACCTGTATCTACCTCCCATAGCTTGGGGCATGGCCTACAGTCCCAACCCCCACCACTCCTTTGGGGAGCTCCCCTGACACACTCATGATCACTGGCCTTCTAGGAGGTCACCACCTGACCCTCTGACCCTCTGCCCCCCAGGAGCCAAGGGCAGAGGGATGGGATAGAGACACTGTTTTGAAAGAGGGCATAGGACAGAGCATGGGACACATGGGGGAGGGGTGCAGAGTAACTGCAGAGCAGTCCAAGCGCCCAGAGTGTCAGGGATTGGGAAGGGAGGGTGTGGGATGGAGTGTGCATGGTACTTCAGTGCATCTTTGTGGAGGGGCATTTAAGTGGCCACTGGGGACTGTCCTCCTCTGTCCCCTTGCAACATCTCAGACCTCTGTTAGCCACCTGACCATGGGCAAGTTATACAACCTCTCCAAGCCTCAGGGTTGCTAAGTGCATACATAGCACAGTGCCTGGCACTCAGTAAGGACTCAGTAAATTCTAGGTATTACTAAGGCTGGGGGCTGCTGGGGCCAAGGTGTGCACCATGGGGCCTCCACCATGCTCCAGCCCCAGGCTGTGAGCTGACCCCTCACTGCCCAGCAGCTTTGGCCACCAGAGGACTCTGCCCTGCATTAGCAGCCTCCACCCCCCTCAACCTTTGAATTGGGACTGCCCTTAGCCCTCTGCTGCCCCAGCAAGCCTAGATCTCCAGGAAAACACCACATGGGGCCCCGGTCCTGACTACTGGGGTCAGAGGATCAGGGCCAGCCAGTAAGGATGGGGAGGCAGCCTGCCCCTCAGCCAGAAGCCTAGCATTGCCTCCCCCTTTAACTCCCTGCCTGGGCTGTAATAACAACTATTTAACAAGCAGGGCTGCAGCCAAACCAATTAGTGCCAACCCACAGAATGGCCTGGGGCAAACAGAAGTCACCTGGCGCCCCATTCTGTGTTGGGACCAAGCTCCCACCCCACTGGCAGGCTTAAAAGGACCCCAGGAGGATATTAGAGTGAAGTGCCACCACCTGGGCACTGTGGAGATGGGAAGGACCAATGTGGTGAGAGAGGGCCCTGCTCCAAGACAGGGCACACCTAGGCCAGAACGATCCTTTTGGGGCAAGGGGCAGGTGGGGCTGGGGATAAACGAGCAACAGCCATTGAGAATGCACAGGGAATATGTTTTGTTACTGTTAGTATCATTAGCTACCACTTAATTACTGAGCACCTACTATTGCTTGGCCCTGTGGGAGGCATTTTATGTGTTGTTACAGCCTCCTCCGAGGTGGGCACTGTCACCCCTATTTTACAAATGAGGAAAGGGGTTCAGGGAGGTAGAGTGACTGCTTCAGAAACCAAGTCTGTTTGGCTCCAAAAGTCAGGCCCTACCCCTGGCCCTCCACCACAACCCAAGCTAGCAGGGCAGGCATTCTTATCCCATTTATTCACGCGAACAAACTAAGGCCCAGAGAGAGGAAGTGATTTGCCAGCTAATGAAAGCCAGAAGGGACTGGAACCCTGACCAGCTTTCCAGGCTGGTTGACATCAAGCAAACAGCTCCCTTCACTCGAAGGCTTCAAAACAATGACCTCATGATCCAGTACCTTATGAGGGAGGCTGACAGCTATTATTACCCCCATTTGCCAGGTAAATCAACTGAGGCCCAAAAAATGGAACTTGTGCCTGGGACTCCTGCCACTCAGTGGTCAGGAAGAGAACCCAGGAGTCCTCTGTCTCTAAATAAGAGAGGCCAGTGAGACAGGAAGCTTCTGGGCACTGGGGCCACAGGGCACAGCCTCCTACCTCCTGGCTCTTTCCCCGCACCAGAGTCATGTGGCCCCTGCTACAAAAAGGACAATTGCTACAGCAGGAGGTCAGGTCAGGACCACCTTCCCAGCAGCATGCTTTGATGGGTTTGCCACACCGACTGCCTGGGGAGGGGTGGGAGAGGGGTAAAGGTCTCTCCCGGGAGTGCCCCCCGCCTGGAGCCAGGAAGGACAATTACCCGGAGGGCAGACCGAGGTAGGTCTGGCACCAGGAGATCCTGTGCAGAGGTCACGACCCTGGCTGGCCCACAGGGCGCCCCTCCCCCTCGTTTGGAGGCTCGGAGGACCGGCGTCCCTGAGGTCCCACTTACCTCCGAAGCCATGTTGGGTGCTTCCTCGTCGTCCGGGAGCCTCGATCCTCCGGGTCTGGAAGACAAGACCAGACTGACAACCTCCTCGGCCTGCGGGGCGGGGTCCCCTGGGCGGGGCCAGCCTCGGGCTCCCGCACTGCACTTGGCTGAGCACAGCCCGTGGGGGAGCCGGACGTAGGCAGCGCCTCGGTCCTCGGCGTCCTCCGCTCCCGCCCGTCCCCAGCGTCAGGCCGCCGCACACTCACCACCCCTGGCCGCTCCGTCTGTCTCGCCAGCCAGCCCGCGGGGCTTTTCTGGCCGAGAGTGCGTCAGCAGCCGCCCGGACCTGTCTCCGCCTCCTGGCGACGGCCGCACCAATCCCAGGAGGCCCGGAGAGGTGGGCTTTGCCTCCGCCCTTCAGCTTCGGCTGTGGGCGGGGCCGCCTCCAGGCCAGCTTCATGCCGGGCTGCCCCAGAAGGTGGTTAAGGGGACGCTGAGGGTGGTGTCTGGGAACAGCGCTCTAGGCAGCGGATGCTCCGGGCACTGGAGACAAGGGCTAGAGGTAGAGGCGAAGACGCCGGGCAGGGCCTGGTGGGCCCACAAGGTATAGTATAATGTGAAATGACATGCCCTATCTTTCACTCATTCATTCATTCAACAAACACGAACCGGGCACCTCCTATGTACTAGATATAGAGTTAGATACTAAAGAAAAAGAAATAAGCATAAGAAATGACGCCTGCATCAAGAAGCTTTAACAAAGAATGGACAAGGTGTGTGGGGTGTGTGTCTGTGTGTGTGTGTGTGGGGGGGGGGTCACAAAGGGCAGCTCAGAGCAGAGGGAGTGTCTGTCTAGGATACTCCAGGAAGATTTCCTTGACATGATTAATTATTCAACCAAAACAGCAGACTGTGTTCTACACACTGGGGGGACAGTCTCCAACTCCTGCTCTGGAAGGGCTCCTGGTGGAGATACTGAGTGGAGTCTTGGAGGATGAGAGGGAGCTAGCTCAGTGGAGATCAGAATATTCCCTGCTGAGGGAGCAACCTGGGCAAAGGCCTTACTTGGAGAACAAGAAACCATGGAGTGGCTATAACAAAGGGTCAGGGGCTTAAGGATGGGGGTGGCGAGGAAAGGTGGGAAGTAAAGTGGGGCAAGATTGTGAAGGGCTTTGCATGTCAAGGGAGTGAGTTTGGTCTTGGTCCTGTAGGTCAAAGAGACCAATGACTGGGATGCCTTGTTGGTTGAAGGTTTTTAGCCCTCACTAAGGAGCAGAATTCCAAGCCTTTTTAAATGTTCTTCCCTATGCCTGGAATGCCCTTCCTTTACTGTCTGTCTCGCTACCTCCCATTCGTCCATCAGCATTCTAGCCAAGCCTCATCAATGTCAGCAAGACTGTCAGCTGATCCAGGTGGATCCTGGATCCAGGTGCTCCCAAGGGATCCTGACAATAGGGGCATCTAGCAGCCTTTTCCTCAGTTGGGAGCACAGCAGTTGTGTCTTCTGGGTCTTCTCCCCTACCCAAATGTGAGCTCCTTGGAAGCAAGACCTCAGACATTTTACCTCTGTGACTCCCAGCAGGCCATTAGGTGGGCAGGAAAACCTGTGAGATCAGCTGTGAGCCATGTCCTGAAAACTGAGATCATGTGGCAAGTCCCTAGAATCTACCTGTTAGTGTCTGAGGCCTGACATCCTGTCCTGGGAGGCCATATGAAAGCCAGTGGTACTCTGCAAAATGGGGTCATACTCCTGAATATCAATATACAGGAGCCAAATCCTTCAGCAAATGAATTGAGCTTCGTAAGGGAGTTGGGGACGATGTTTGAGAGCAGGTCTGTAAACACAATACCTAATGTGGGTAACTTATCAGGTTCCAGGCTCTGCTGTAAAGACTTCACATGATTAATCTTATTTCATCTTTACAACAGTCCTGTTTATAGACGAAGAAGCTGAAGCTGTAAGGGGTTAGGGGACATAGGGTGTGCCCATGGGCACCCAGTTAGAAGGGGACAGTCTGGCTGCCCACACTGTGCCACATGGCAGAAGAGAGTCTGGCACCCCAATTTTGCTTGCTGCAAACAGTAAGATTGGCCTGTGTGGAGGCGACTGCAAGGTTGGGAAAGGGAATTCAGGAGAAGAAGAAAGACAAGGAGGTAGTATAAAGGCTTGTGAAGAAAAATACCAGACACACTAAAGGAGTCTTCAGCTAAGGCCCTGGCAGTATACACTAAAAGTGGGCATGACCCTTGATCTTGAGGAAACGTGCTTAACGTTAAAGACGCATGGGAGCTGAGTAACCAAGTTCCCGCTGAAAAAGCCGAAGCTCCTGAGCCAAAACCTCTGGGAAGCTAAGAGACGCTAGGAAAAATGTGCCTGCCAGTGGTCAGTCTGTTACCAGTGCAGGGAAGATGGGCAGGTCATCTCTAACCACCAGGAGGGCTATCCTCTGCTCTCTGTAGTCCATGGAGATGTCAGAAAAAAAGGA
>NW_017732586.1:203317-204100 GCF_001890085.2 Hipposideros armiger
AGTTTAGCGCTCCTGCTCCAAGTGGAGATTTAGGTGGATGCTAGGTTTGCTGCGGGAGCACGACTGGAAGAAAGACTGGGCTCTGGGCCTCTGTGGGAAACAGTTGCAGGTGCCTCATTCTCAAGGACCTCTTTGATCACCATCAGATCCAGTTCCTCTTCAGACTGCCAGGATGGGGCTGCTGGGGTTTGGGGCCTGGGGTTTAGTCTGTTCCCAGGAAATTGCTAGAATTGTCTGAATCCTATAATGCAGCAGAAATGGTAGTTGAGATTGAGTCAAATTCTCAACCCTTGTTAAATGATAGGTGCCCAAATTCATTGCCAGGAGACCCAGACTACAATAAATGCGAAGGAAGCTCTTCAAGCTGAAGGGAAATGACATCAAGTGGAAGCTTGGGTCTACAGGAAGGAATAAAAGCATCAGAAAAGACAACTCTGTATAGGAGACTTTTTCTTTCTTAATTTCTATGAAGGCAAATGACTATTTAAAACTAGTAATAATGAATTGTTAGTTTTATAACAAGTGGCGAAGGCTACTAATGGAATTATACTGTTGTAGGGTTCTTATACTATACATGAAGAAGTATAATATTAATTCATGGCAAACTGGGATAAGTTAGATTCATATTATAATTCTTAGAGCAATCACCAAAAAAAATATGTACATCTGAAAACCCAATAGAGGACATAAAGTTGAATTTAAAAATATTCTCAATCCAAATTAAGTCAGGATTAAAGGACACAAATACAGATAGAAAAAAAGCATATCAAGAGGTTAGATAAA
>NW_017732586.1:205804-208098 GCF_001890085.2 Hipposideros armiger
GTACAGTGCAGTGATCAAGCCTCTTCCCCATCCATGATGCAAGACATGTGTATTGGTGCCTTTTTAAGCAGCAGATAATGATAATAAGCTTTGGATTTTAAAACGACCCATAAAAAATATTACAGCATAAACATATATCATGGAACATAACTCAGTGATAAAAAGAAATGAACTATTGATATATACAACAATTTGGCTGAATTGCCACGGAATTTTATACTTAGTGGGAAAGAAAAAAGACAATCCCAAAAGAATCAAGTAGTATTGATTTTACTAATGCAATATTTTTGAAATGACAAAATTTTAGAAATGGAGGATAGGGTAGTGGTTGCCAGTGATTAGGGGTGGTGGTTGGAGGCAGTTATAAAAGGGCAACATGAGGGATCATTGTGGTGTTGGAACTGTTCAGTATCTTAACCATGATGATAGATACATGAACCTACACAGGTGATTAAATTGTGTAGAACTTAATGCATATAAAGACACATACATAAAAAGAGTACAAGTAAAATGGGACTATCTGAATAAGATCAGTTGGTTGTATCAATGTCGATATCCTAGTTGTGATGTACTATAGTTCTGCAAAATGTGACCATTGGAGGAAACTGGACAGATGGTAAAGGGATGTCTCTGTATTATTTATTACAACTGCATGTGAACCTAAAATTATCTCAAGAAAAATATCAATAAAAATGTATTACAAAAGCCATTTACATTCACTTTAGAAAATAACTACAATAGATAATGTCATAAGGTTACGTTTTTTAAAAGTTTTTATCTTTTAGAGATTCATGTTGAAGAATTTTTGGGGTGAAATATGATATCTGGGTTTTATTTTAAAATACCACAAAGACAACAACAAAAAAGAGTGAAGTGGGTAAGATTGAAGATTTGTAAACTATCAATAGTTGTTGAAGTGGGTATGTTTGAATGTTTCCAAGTGTTAGAAAATGTCCACCATCCCACTGTTAAAACCCTAATGGAGCCTAATGAGCCTGTATGTGTATGTGTATGTGTGTATGTATATATATGAGTATGATGTATATATCACCTTTATTGAGGTATAATTAATACACAATCATATACAAATATTTAAAGTGTACAATTTGATGTTTCAACGTATGTGTGCATTCATGAAACCACATGATAATCAAGATAGTGAATGTATCTATCATACCCAAAAGTATCCTTGTGCTCCTTTATAATTCCTTCCTCCTACCTCTTCCCATCTATCCCCAAGAAAATACTGATATGCTTCTTGAACCACAGATTTGCATTATGTTTATATCTATCTGCATAGACATAGTTATAGTTTATACATATAAGAGAATATGTATGCCTGGCCTTTCTCAGTCAGCATACTTATTTTGAGATTTATTAATGTTATTACATGCATCAATAGTTCATTCCTTTTTATCAATAAGTAGTATTCCATTGTATGTGTATACTACTTTTTTTTGTCCAACAGCCTATTGGTGAAAATTTGAGTTGCTTCCAACTTTTGGCAATTACAAATAAAACGCGCATGCACAAGTCTTTCTATGGACAAATGCTTTCATTGCCCTTGCATGAAAACGAGGAGTAGAATGGCTGGATCATATGGTAAATGTATGTGTGACTTTTTAGGAGATTACCAAATAGTATTCCACAGTGGTACAATTTTACTTTTCCCACCAGAAGTGAGTATACAATAGTTCCAGTTCTCTATATTCTTGCCAGCACTTAGAATGGTCAGTCTTGTTAACTTAATCACCCCTTTTTTAAAATATTTTTTTTCAATTATTGTAAGTGTATAATATATTAGTTTCAGGCATCCTAACTTATTCAGTCTTACAGGTGCACACTGGAATCTCATTATTATTTTAATTTGCATTCCCTAATGAATAAAGCTGAGCATTTTTTCATGTGGTTATTTGCCATCCGTGTATCTTCTTTGGTGAGGTGTCTGTTCAAATTTTTTTCCCTTTGAAATTGGGTTGTTAGCTTATTGTTGTGTTTTGAGAGTTCTTTATATGTTCTGAATATAAATCTTTCATTCAGATATATGCTTTGGAAAGATTTTTGCCCAGCCTGTGAATTGTCTTTTGTTTTTCTTTTTTTTTTAAATATTTTCTTTTTTCATTTATTTATTTATTTTTTATTTTTATTTTTATTTTTATTTTAAGATTTTTATTGGGGAATTGGAACAGCGCTGGGGAATTGGGGGAAGGGTAACAGACAAGTTGCTGTCCTTTTGTTCTTCAGTCTAGTTGTGGAGGACGTTGCTTCACTGGCCCAAGTTGGCACCATCATTG
>NW_017732586.1:209420-220046 GCF_001890085.2 Hipposideros armiger
GTTGCTTCACTGGCCCAAGTTGGCACCATCATTGTGCTCTTCCCGGACAAGGCAGATCAGTTGCTGGCTTCTGGACGGCTGCTCACTGTGGCTGCTGGCCGCTCTAGCTGGCTGCTGGCCACACACGGTAGCCCATGGCAACCCACTGCAGCAGTGGCTGCAGTCTACACCGTCGCCGGCGACTCATGGCAGCCCAGCTCCAGGTTGAGCTGTTGTTCAGTATCTTAGCTGTAGAGGGCAGTGTCACTGGCCCTTATATGTGGCATCCGAACCGGGGCCCTCTGGCATCCCAAGCCAGCTCTTAACCATCACGCCACTTGGCCAGCCCTCATTTTCTTTAATAGTACTTTTCAGGGCACAAATCTTGCACTACTTTCGCTTAATGTATTTGTAAGTATTTTATTCTTTTTCGATGCTATCGTAAATGGATTTGTTTTCTTGATTTTATTTCCCAACTGTTCACTGCTAGTGTACAGAAATACAATTGATTACTATATATTGTAATCAATTGTATCCTGCAATCTGGCTGACCTTGTTTATCTAGTAGTTTTTAGTGGATTCCTTATGATTTTCTATGTATAGTATCATGTCATCTGTAAACACACACAGTTTTACTTCTTTTTTGCAATCTGATTGCCTTATATTTATTTTTTTCTTGCCTAATTGCTTCAGCTAGAACCTCCAGTACAGTTTTGAATAGAAGTGGTGAGAGTGGATATCTTTGTCTTGTTCTTGATCTCAGGGGGAAAGCATCCAGTTTTTTTACCATTAAGTATGATGTTAGGTGTAGGTACACTACTTTCTTAGCATGGCCATAACAAAGTGCCACAAATGGGGCAGCTTAAAACAACAGAAGTTTATTCTCTCACTTTCAATTCTGGACATATACCCAAAAGTGGGACTGCTGGACCATATGGTAGTTGTATTCTTAATATTTTGAGGCACTGCCATTCTGTTTTCTTTTATTTTTTTCTGCCATCCTGTTTTTTATAGCAGTTGTACCATTTTACAATCCCACCAAGTGGCACAAGGATTACAACTTCTCCACATCCTTACCAAACTTATTATTTTCTGTTTTTTTTTATAGTAGCCATTCTAATGGTTGTGAAGCGATGGCTCATTGTGGTTTTGATTTGCATTGCTGTGATGATTAGTGATGTTAAACATCTTTTCATATGGAATGTATGGAATATAGTTATAAAAACTGTTTTAATGTCCTTCTCTAATTTATTAATCTCCTCATTATGGATAATATTTCCTTGCCTCTTGACATGCCTAGTAAGCTTTGACTGGATGATAGACATTAGGTCTTTATCTTGTTAGGTGCTGGATATTTTTGTATTTCTATAATTGCTTCTTGAATTTTGCTCTGGGATGTATTTAAGTTACTTGGAAATAGTTTGATCCTTTTGGGTTTTGCTTTCATTATTTATTAGGCAGGTCAGTTTAATGCTCAGTTTAGAGCTAATTATTCCCCAGTAATGAGGAAAGACCTTCCCGAATACTCTACCCCGTCAATTATGAGTTTTCCCAGCCTGGCTGGTGGGAATAGGCACTGTTCCCTTGAATCCTTTTGGATGGTTCTTTCCGCATTGTCAATTTCTTAACAGGCATGCATTGATCAGCAATCCACTGAATACTTAGAGGGACCCTTTGTAGAGCTTCAGAGCCCCCTCTCTGTATAGTTCTCTTTTTTCTGTTACTCTGTTTTATGAAATCTAGAGGTATCTGTCTCTCTAAGCTCTCCACTTTCTCTTCTCAACTCAGAGAGTCTGCCAGGTTCTGTCTCATTGCATCATGTCTCAAAGTAGTAAGCTAGATTATTACAGGATTCACATCCTTTGTTTCTTGTCTCTCAGGAGACAATCCTTCCTTGAAAATCTTTGCTTCATCTTTTTGTATTTTTCATTTCTTTTGGGTTGTTTTATGTGTGATGGTAAATCAGGTCCAACTGACTCCATCTTGCCCAGAAGCAAAAGTCTGGTGGCAGGTGTTTAACACAAAAGATAAGGGTGATGGAGTCGAACTTACCTTGATTTAAATCCTAACTCTGTCATTCACTATAAAATGGGGAGAAAACTTCTATATCCAAATGCCTATTTCATGTTTTTCCTTAGATGTTTAAAAGACATCTAAAGCTCAACATATCCAATACTGTACCCCTGACCTTCCCCCAAGACGTGGTCATCACTTTGTCCTTCCCCTGAAAGTAAATGGCAACACCATCCATGCAGTTGCTCAGTATAAAAACCTCGGAGTCATCCTTGACTCCTGTTTTGCCTCAGATCCAAATGCGATCAGTCATATACTCCTGTTGGATACACTTCTGATTATACGTCCAGAATCTGACTGTTTCTCCTACCTCCACTGTTTCTTCCTGGCCTGAGCAACCATCATCTTTTGACAGGACAACTCATTACCACAGCCTTCCCACTCGTGTCCTGCTTCTACCCTTGCCCTTCTAGGGTCTCTTCTCAACACAGAAGCCAGAGGAATCCTTTCATAATTTAAGTTAGAACATGTCACCTCTCTGTTCAAAACTCTGTGGCTCCTCATTTTATTCAAAGTGAAAGCCGATGGCCTTCCAGTGACCTGGAGCTCAGCGACCTGCTCTGCTCCTCCCTTCCTTACCTCTCTATCCTCTATCTCCATGACTCTCCTGATACTCAGTCACTCTCTACTCCAGTCACACTGTCTCCCTGCGTTCTTAAAACATCCACACATGTTCTTGCCTTGGGGCCTTTATACGTCTTGCTGTTCCCTTTGTATGAAATGCTGCCCGAGGTCTCCCCATGTCTTATCATTCCCTCACCTTTTTCATGTCTCTGCTCACATGTCACCTTCTTACAAAATGAGGACTTTCCTTGACTACCTTGTTTGGAGGGCAATTTGCTCCTCCTCTCTCTGCCTTCTCACCTTTTTCCGCATTGCACTTGTCACTTGCTGACATACTGTATTTGTCAGATATTTGTTCATTTGCAATTGTCCCAGCACTCTACAATGTAAGCAGGGATTTCTGTCTGTTTTATATTTTAATGTATTCCAAGTACTTACAACACTGAAAGAACACAATAAGTATTTGTTAAATGAAAAAAAAAAGAATAAATGAATAAAAATACCTAATCTGCATGATTTGTTGTGAGCATTTGGAGATATCTATCTATCTATCTATCTATCTATTCTCAAGACTGGGTCTGGCAGCTACATCACCAGTACTGAATGAATGTGCTCTCATTCCTATTATTGATAATAACAACTGTGCTCCCAGGAGAAGGGGGAGACAGGGAGGACAGAAAAGGTTCTTACCTGATTACACTTTCTGAGCAGCATCCTATGAAATCCCAAGCTCTGGCTCCTGCCTGAGGAAAGGAGGAAAAGTTAAGGAAGAAATTTAGAGGTGGGGCTGAAGTATTTTCTTTGTACTGATTGAGCAATAAACAAAATAACAATGCTAGCTATTAACAATTTCAATAACAATTTCTTGAGCTCTGTGTGCCAGGCACTATGCCAAACATCTTATATACAAGGTATTGATTACCTCCTAAAATCCTCACAACTACCCATTGCGGTCAGTGCTGTAATTACTCCCATTCTACTGATGAAGATACTGAGTCTGGCAGAGACGAAGTGACCTGCCCAACAACACCCAACTAGGAAGTGATCAAGCTAGGAATTGAACCCAGCAGTCTGGCCACAAAGCCTTGTTTTGCCCAGGGCACCAATAGTATCCATATTGGGTGCATGCCAAGAGGTTGATTTATCAGAAATTAATTACTCAAGGGATCAAGTTAAGAACAGCTGGCTAATAGCATCATTACTGAATCTCACGTGACAATCAACTAGTGAAAGCAAAAGCTAGACAAGGAGTCTCGAGTCCTGTGGGTTGCTATACTCTCCATATGCTGAATTAAGATTGAAAGTGCAGAAGCCAGCCTGGAAGAACGTTGCAGGGGATGGCAAGAGCCCTAGTCCTGTTAGTTATTCATGGAGACAGTTCTTGGTGATTCAGCCTGGGCAGAGTTCTCACAATGGGCCAGCCACATTTTAGAGGGACTCAAGCGGCAGTTACCATACTGGAGAATGCTTCATGACAGGCTGTTAGAGTTGGAGGAGCCAGGGACTGAATCTCAGCCACATCACTTTTTGGATGTGATGTCAGGTAAGTGACTTAACCTTTTGAAGGGTCAGTAAAAAGGGGATAACAATACTCATGCTCTGGGCATTGAGTGGGGAAGAAATTGTGTATGTACTATGTCTGATTTATACTAAGTAGTCAATAAATGGTAGTGCTATTATTAATAAAGGAAGCCCTAGTGGACCAGGATGATGATGGTTGGAAATAATAATAATTAAGACTATCATTTTTATTCAGTGTTTTTATGTGCAAGATGTTTTATGTGTATATGAGTTTTCTATTGCTGTGGAACAAAACATCCAAAATTGTAAAACTGTCATAATTATTGTTGCCTTTGGTCATTCTGGAAGGTGGAATGGGTTCAGCCAGGAGGTTCTGGCTTAGGGTTTCTCAGGCAGTTGTTGTCAGACATTCACTGGCTGAGGCTGGGGTCATTTCAAAGGCTTTCTCAGTCACATGTCTGAGGTCTGGACTGGGAGACTCAAATGGCTGGGGCTGCAACAGTCAGTATAATTGTGTGGTCTCTGTGGTCCTTCCAAAATGGTGGTTTGAAGGTAGCTTAGCTTCTTACAGGGTGATTCATGGCTCCAAAGACCCATGGGGGGTGGGGGTGGGGTGGGGAGGGGGCGAGGGAGGGAAGTGGAGAGAGAGAGAGAGAGAGAGAGAGAGAGAGAGAGAGAGAGAGAGAAACAGAGAGAGACAGAGAGAGAGAGAGAGGGACAGAGAGAACTTGAGGTAGGAGCTGGATGTCTTTTCTGCCCCAGCCTGAGTAGTCATGCAGTGTCACTTCCGCTGCCTTCTGTTCATTAGAAGTGAGTCACTAAGGGCCCATATTCAAGGGATTCAAGGGTGAGGGGTTATCTGCTCCCATGAGGGAGTGTCAAAGAATTCGAAGACATGTTTTAAAACCACTGCCTGTTTATTAGCACATTTAATCATCTTAAGAGGTAGGCACAATTAATTATCACTCCTTTACATATAAGGAAATTTAGAAGATTAAATGATTTGAAGATTAAGTGACTTGCCCAAAGTTATATAGTTTAGTAGGTAGTGGAGCCAGGATCCAAACTAAGTCCAGCAGTCTGACCTAAGGATTTGTGTTCTTAATCTCTATGCTCTAAAACTTAGGCTAGGGGCCGGCCGAGTGGCGCGATGGTTAAGAACTCGCTTGGGATGCCAGAGGGCCCCGGTTCGGATCCCACATGGGGCCAGTGACACTGCCCTCTACAGCTAAGATGCTGAACAACAGCTCAACCTGGAGCTGGGCTGCTGTGAGTCGCCAGCGACGACGTAGGCTGCAGCCCCTGTGGCAGTGGGTTGCCATGGGCTACCGTGTGTAGCCAGCAGCCAGCATGAGCGGCCATCCAGAAGCCGGCGACTGATCTGCCTCACCAGGGAAGAGCGCAATGATGGTGCCAACTTGGGCCAGTGAAGCAACATCCTCCACAACTAGATTGAAGAACAAAAATGACAGCAACTTGTATGTTCCCCTTCCCCCAGTTCCCCAGCACTGTTCCCATCCCCCCAATTCCCCAATAAAAATCTTAAAAAAAAATAATTGTTGCCTTACAGCCGATCCCACGACCGACCCCCTCTGCATTAGCCTCATACCCTGTAGTGGAGAGAGTGTCTCGGAAAACTGAGGCCGGATGGAATGATATCAGTTGTCTCCCCTGGGAGGACATGTAACAGAGTGTCCTGGGGCTGTGTAGTGATGTACGAAGGCATAGCATTTGTTGGGGTACAAAGGGGTCAGGTAATGGGAACAAGCCTTAAGGCACCCACGTATACACGGTTAATGATTCACCGTTCTGCAGTTTTGCTTCTTTTGAAGATTCTCAATAAAAGCCTTGCATTGACCCGATTCGGGGCTCAGTCTCTCTTAGGCTGAGTCCCTTGGTCTTGCTCTCAAATCTGACTTCTGTCTCTTGTTCTTATTCAATCTGCGTCGCCCCTCTCGTGTCCCATTTGCCCTTGCCACGCAGGCTGTGACAAATAATAAAAATAAATAAATAAATAAAAATTAGGTTAGACCCAGGGGTCGGCAAACTGCGACTCGCGAGCCACATGCGTCTCTTTGGGTACGTCCCGTCTCAAAAGTTTGCCAACCCCTAAAACAGCCAATGCTGTCCCTCACAACAATTTAAAAATTATTTGAAACCCACAAATATATTTTTACATAATCACCATTATGTGAATAATGTCCCTTAAAATTTTTATAACGAAACTATGATAGTTTTATTTTCATTTTCAATTTTACTTCAGAGCCATGGTTTGCTGACCCCTGGCGACTCTTCCGTCTCAAAAGTTTGCCGACCCCTGGGCTAGACAAAAAACATAAAATACATGAATATTTGTTTATAAGCTGTCTTGTGTAGTGTTTACTGCATGTCAGGCTCCGTTCTAAGCACTTTTTAAGGAACTAAATAAGTTAAGTGAAAGAAGCACAGAGAGGCCCAGGAGCCAGGCTTGGGCTGACCGGGCTGGCAGCTGGGGAGCAGACCCACCAAGTACCAAGGAGCCTCTAGAAAAAACTCCATCCAAGAGTGCAGAGTGAAGGCTCTGCTTGGTTGGAAGGCTGGAGGATTATGCCTGTCATTCTGATTGTCCTCTCACCTGGTCCTACGGACTTCAGCAGCCAGAGAATAAAAATACATAAACTAAAGAAGCCTGAGGCACCTGCAGCTTGGTGTCTGCCAAGAGGTTTGCCTCAGGACCTAGGAATGGTAGCAGCTTGCCCTGCTGCAGCAAGACAGCAGCCACCACTGCAAAGAGGTCAGTGGCAGTCACTACAGGGAGGCCTGGAGCTCTGGTTGTGCTCATGCCTGTGTGTGCACAGGATACCTTGAGATACCTGGATCTATCTAGGAGCCATCTGAGGGGAACTCAGTCTCCTGCAGAAAAGGTAGGGACAGAGCTGAAGAAGCAGCCTTTTGTGGACAGTGAATAAGCAGGAGGACAGTGCATAAAACAAATGATTTGCATGGAATGTATTCGTTTTCTATTGCTGCTGTAACAAATTACCACACAAACCCCCACAAATTTATTATCTACAATTCCATAGGTTAGAAGTTTCACATGAGTCGCACTGGGCTAAAATCAAGGTGTGGGCAGGGCTGTAGTCCTTTCTGGAGGCTCAGTGGAGAATCTATTTCCTTGCCTTTTCAGGTTTCTAGAGGCCACCTACATCTCTACATCCCTTGGCTCATGGCCTCCTTCCATTATTTTCAGAGCCTGCAACATTGCATCTCTCTGACCATTCTTCCTCAGTCACACCTGACTCTGACATCAACTGGGAAAGACTTTCTTTTAAGGACCCATGTAATTAGATTGGGCCTGTCCAAATGGTCCAGGATAATCTCTCCATCTTAAGGTCCATAACCTTAATCACATCTGCCAAGTCCCTTTGGTCATACATGGTAACATCCAAAGGTTTAGGGGGATTAGGGTGTGCACATCTTTGGGGAACCATTATTCTGCCTACCATATGGAAAGACTCCAGGAAAATGACCCTAAATAGGGCTGACCACTGGTTCCTACTCCCGCCCCCCAGCCCTGTACTGTCAGGTAACACATTTTTCTTACCCATTGGAAACCTCTGACTCAACTCATGTCAACTGTTTTGAGGTAAGGTGGGTAATGACAGGCTCCATGATTTCCCCAAGAGGGGACAGTATATCTGCAATGAGAAGTAAATGATAGACATCACCTTATGCTTAAAGCTTTCTTTATTCAAAATCTTATTTCCTTGCTTTGGATATAGCAAGATAATAGTTAACATTTTTTTTCTATGCTTCCCACTTGCCGAGTGCTATTCCAAGCACAACAAATCTGTAAGGGAGGTACTACTATTATTGTTTTACAGATGAATTAACCAAGACACAGAGAGGTTAAGAAACCTGCCTAAGCCACACAGTTAGTGAGTGATAGAGCACACATTTAACTCAGGCTGTCTGGCTACAGAGCCCACATTTGTAACCACCACACCTGACTGTCTCATTCCTGTGTGTCCCCAGGAATATAACCCATGAGTGGATGTCACCAAGGGTTTACAATTCCTGTTCCTGGGATGATAAAAAAGGGATCGCAACTCCATTACACTTTGCTGGTGTTTCCTTCAGGGTCTTGACCATAAACAAACTTTCTGTGTCCATCCTCATAATCACCTTGAGGGTCCAGTACTGTTCAGACAATGGACAATGCCCATTTTCAGCTGAGGGCTGAGTGCTGTATAGGATTTATCTGCTTTGGAAGAGTGAAAACTTTGCCTGGCTTCTCCCCTGAAATGTCTACCTTTGTGCATCAAAATAACTGAACGAAGTGCCTAGTGCAGAACAGGGAGGCACCCCTAATGTTGGCAGGCCCTGAGACTGAGAGAGGTAAAGTTGGGGTGGTGCTGGTTCACATGGGCGCTGGAGTTGGCCAGAAAAGAGGAGAACCCTAGCTCTGCCACTTCGTAACTCCTCTCTGAGCTTCACTTTCCTCTCTAGGAAATGGGCTGGTCATAGTACTTAACTCCTAGGCCTCCAGAGAGAAGTAAATGAGACCATGCTAATGCAGTGCCTGGCACACACCCTCATGGGAACTTACTGAAGATTAAAAAGTACAGGGCAGGCCGAGTGGCGCACTGGTTAAGAGCTGGCTTGGGATGCCAGAGGGCCCCGGTTCAGATCCCACATATGAGGGCTAGTGACACTGCCCTCTACAACTAAGATGCTAAACAACAGCTCGACCTGGAGCTGGGCTGCCGTGAGTCGCTAGTGACAGTGTAGGCTGCAACCCCTGCTGTAGTGGGTTGCCATGGGCTACCACATAGCAGCCAGCGTGAGTGGCCAGCAGCCACAGTGAGCGGCTGTCTAGAAGCCGGCAACTGATCTGCCTCGCCCGGGAAGAGCACAGTGATGGTGTCAACTAGGGCCAGTGAAGCAACATCCTCCACAACTAGACTGAAGAACAAAAACAACAGCAACTTCTCTGTTCCCCTTCCCTCAATTCCCCAGCACTGTTCTAATTCCCCAATAAAAATCTTAAATAAAAAAAAAAGTACACACATGTGAAGAACTTAGATCAACTCTCTGGCATCTGGTAAGTACTAAGCCTTACTCTTCTAGACTCTCCTTGGGTGACTTAACTTAAGGCTTCATTTCTACTTCAAAAGTGCTATCTGCTGATTTTCTTCTAGAGGTCTAGACCTAATAGCTTCAGTGTTCGACAGGACTTTCCACTTGGAAGACATACAGACTTTGCTCATGCTCTGGGCCTTTGTTTATATATTTGCTGTCTCTGCCTAAAAGGCCAGTTGTTGAAAAAGAAAAAAGCCACTTGCTAGGTTTGTGTGCTTTGGGTGGCAAAGAACAGAGACTCATTAGGAGCCTCAAGTGAGGAAAGTTGCAGGGAGGCCCTGACAGGGGCCAGGCCAGAGGGCAGTTTCAGCCTTTGACTGGCCCAGCTCGTTGGCTGGGTTAGCTCATCCTGCAAGATCTTTCAGACAGCCTTCCCTGGGAGAGGGCCTTATTCCTGACTACAAAGCTGCCCCTGGGGGATAAGTTGGGTGACTGCATGTGACCCCCAACATCTTAGGGTGGCCTCCTTTGGAGTACCTGGAGCTCAGCCATTTTATCGTGGGGCCCTCAGAGGCACTAGCCTCTCTTGTATGGAAGCTCATCCCTGCAGCTTTGTCCTTGTGTGCGCCTCCCCTCACCCAGCTCAAACCCCCCCTGGCTTTATGACGCCTCTCCACCTCAATAGTCATTTCCTCCTCTGCTAAACACAACATATCATAGTTATTGATATCCAGAGCTGGTTCCCCTACTAGTCTGTCAGCCAGGCAAGGAGTGTGCATTATTCACATTTGTATCACCACCGCCACATGGGCATACCCACTGTTAGCTGAGCACAGAACACACGCGCATCTTTAGCACTGCTGGGGCCCGGTTTTAAAAATTTTATTTAAAAAAATTTTTAAATAACTTAGTTGCTTTTAAAATAATATTTTTATAATTTAAAAATAACATGTACATTGAAAAACATTTTTAAAATTATGAATGTGTAAAGTTAAATGTTAAAAATTCCCCTCAGGGGTCGGCCGAGTGGCGCGTTGGTTAAGAGCCGGCTTGGGACGCCAGCTCTGTGCAGCAGGGCCCCGGTTCAGATCCCACATGAGGGCCAGTGACACTGCCCTCTACAGCTAAGACGCTGAACAACAGATCAACCTGGAGCTGGGATGCCGTGAGTCGCGGCGACGGTGTAGGCTGCAGCCCCTGCTGCAGTGGGCTGCCATAAGCTACCGTGTGTGGCCAGCAGCCAGTGTGAGCGGCCGGCAGCCGGTGTGAGCTGCCAAGCGCTGCCATGAGCGGCCATCCAGAGGCCAGCGACCTATCTGCCTCACCCAGGAAGAGTGCAATGATAATACCAACATGGGCCAGTGAAGCAACGTCCTCCACAACTAGACTGAAGAACAAAAGGACAGCAACTTGTCTGTTCCCCTTCCC
>NW_017732586.1:220956-223151 GCF_001890085.2 Hipposideros armiger
CTTAGCATATTTTTGAGGGTCATCCATGTGGTAGCATGTATCAGTAACTCCATTCCTTTTTATTGCTATAATATTGCATTGAATTAATATAGCATTTTATTTATCCAATTATCAGTCACTATTAACAATTTAAACAACTCCTTTATTTGTTCAGTTTCCCTGGGTTTGAATACCTGCTGGACAAGTTCCTCGATGAGTGACCTTGGGTAAATCATAATCTCTCTAAACCTGCCTCTGTTTCCTCAACAGTAAAATTTGAATAAAGATGGAGTTTATCTCATATAGTGTTATGGTTGTATTGTCACAGTAATTAATATTTGTTGAGCCCTTACTCAACAAACAGACGTAACAGGTCTATGATTTTCAGATTAGGGAATTGAGTAGGAGAGGTTATATCATCTCTAAGATCAAACAGCCCCTAAGAAAATGATGGAGGTAAACAAAATCACAGGCTGTCTGACTACGAAGCCTGCACCATTAACTGCTAACATCATGGAATAGCAAAGTGCTTAGAATGAGCCTTACAAAGGGAATGAGTTTAGTAAATGATAACTCATAGAACTATAAAAAAGAAAAAAATAGCAATTAACTCATCATCTAAGGACACCTGCCACCGTTAACGAACATTTTGGCACATTTCCATCCAGTCCTTAGGAAATATTTCAGACATATCAAAAAAAAAATCCAGAAAATAATAGACATCAACCTCCAACCCGTTTTTTTAAAAGACATGAAATGTGCCTCTATCTCCCAAGCCCTTATTTTTCCCTTGTGCATTAGTTTGCCTTAGAGTATTAGGATCACACCACATCATTTTCTATCTTTTAAAAAACCCCATCTTGAACATTTCCCTAATATACCAAATATGCTACATGACTTCTCATGGCCGCATATTATACTGTATGACTGAAACATGATTTATTAATTCCCCAGTGTGGGGCATTAGACCATCTCGGAGCCAAAACATCACTACACATTCTTCTTCCTTAAAGCACCTGATAATTCCCTTTGGAAAGTTTCTAGAATGGCCGGAAGAGCAGTCTGTGCTTGACGGTAAGGCTCTTTCTGCGTAAATTTTTTTTTTTTTGGCCAAATCGCTCTCAAGGAAAAATGGCAACAGGAAGGGAGGCTGAGATATTTTTTACCTTTTAAAATATTTTATTCAATTATAATATACACAGAAAAATGGACGTAAGTGTACAGCTCACTGAATTTTCAAAAACTTAACTCCGGGTACCCAGCACCCACACCATGAAATATCGACAGAACGTTTCCAGCAGCGCAGAGCAGCCTCACCCTCTCGCCATCTATCTTTCCAAGAGGTGAGATTTTAACGTCGCAAAATACTACTAATGCAATAACGTCTTTGGAACCTTAGTTTATTAATGCTTTGGTATAACCTAGACCATGAAAACATGAGCTAAATCTTCTCTACAAATGCTTCACAGGCTGACGTTAGGCCAGGCGAAAAGAAAACACGACTAACTAGGAGCGCAGCCGCACACAAGGCTATGAGGCGAGTCCGCAGGGTTCCCGGCGTGCAGCGCGGCGGTGATCCCGGCGTGCAGCGCGGCGCGCGGAGTGGGCGATCTGGCGTTTGGCGCAGAGGGCGCTGACTGCGGGAGCGGCGGGGGCGGCGGCGCGGCGTGATCCTGTGTGTGTGCTGACGGCCGGAGACGACGAGGCGGGGTCGGCATGGAAGTGTAAGCTGCCGAGGGCGCGCTCCCAGCTTTGGGCCGAGGCTCACCGTCGGGGAAGGCTGCACGCTGGGGGCCGAGAGGCGGGGACACCGGGCGACCCCTAGTCCGGGCTTGTGGGAAGGGTGACGCCGAGGAAGCGGGGAAAAAGACTCTCTCTGCCCTTCTGAACCTCCGCCCACACTCCCACCCCGACGCCTAGGACAGGGGCCAAGTGCCCTTCATGGTGCCTGCCTCCTCCCTCATTCATTTACTAGCGTCTCCTAGGTCACAGTGGGGAGCCTGGCTCGGTAAAAAGCCTAGAGTCCGCCCTGGAAGTACCTACGGGAGAGACGGATAAACTTTGTCCGGCTGTGGGCTCCTCGGGGCCCCTGACTCAGAAGAGGTGCCATCCGAGTTTGATGAGGAACAGTTAGCCCTGTGAGGCAAGAGGTGTTTTCTGGGAAGAAGGAAGTACTTGAGCCTGGATTGTGACCACCGACACAGCGGGGGGGGGGG
>NW_017732586.1:223206-232883 GCF_001890085.2 Hipposideros armiger
GTGTGTGTGTGTGTGTGTGTGTGTGTGTGTGTGTGTGGAGAGACAGTAACAGCCAGTTTGACAGTTTAACTCCACCTGGTCTTTTCCATGTTTGCTGGTTGTACTATATGCAAATAGAAGTTTTTGCAGCAACTCTGCTTGTGGTTTTTTACATGGCTGACATTAATTAGTACCCATACCTATATTGTGTCATCTTTGGCACTGATTAATACATTTTCCTTTACGTTCTTTTGCCTAATGTTTAATGGTTATATATACTCTTTTTAAGACTTAAAAAAACATAACATGTATATATACCTTAAGCGAAAACTTCATGAAACACTGTATGCAGTATACTCTGATATTGTCTTGTCAAACCTACTGAAAAAGAGTCAGGAAGCTCTGGCTAGAAATAAATGAATAAAAATATTTAAATAAAAAGATTTATTCAAGGGTCTTAAAGAGTTTGCTAACTGGAAGCACAGCTAGGCAAAAACCCCGAGAAGTGTTCTGAAGAAGAAAGAAAAGTTGAGTTCTTATAGTAAAAGTCATATCCTTGAGAATAATCAGTCGTGCATTTTAGGCCCTCTGATTGGTTCAGGACAGTTATAAGTCATATGTCAGGTGGTCTGGAGGATGAGTGCCAGGAAGTCTGTTCTGAGTCCTTTAGGTGTAGCCAGAGGGTTATCTGCAGGTTTGACGTATGTCTGGGCATTGATGCTCAACAGACTGGTAGTATATCTAGGTATTGATGTAGGACTAGAAAGTTCCAAAGTTTCAGGTCCCAGGCTAGTTAAAAGAAAAAGGATCGTTTCCTCATGCCTCAACCTTCATATTAATAATTTAGCAGCTTGGTTAAAATGACTCCATTTTGTATTTTCCCTACCTTTATTTCCTCAGTCTCTTCTCATTTATTAAAAATGAATGTTGACCCACTAAGTTGATTTTGCATTGCACTAATGGGGTTTAATTTGCAATTGGAAAAATGTTCATGTTACTCTACGTCAAGCCATCATTATCAATTTCCCCCTCTTTACTAGAACATTTCCTGTCAGCATACAAACCTGCTTTAATTTATCCATATTAAAAACTTCCTTGTTCCCACATTCATGTCCAACTACTGCTCCATTTCTGCTTCCCGTCACAACAAAACTTCTTAGAAATATTGTGTATTCCCTCATTCTGTCCGTCATTCTGTTAGACTTTCATCCTCACCAGTCTACAGAAATGGGTCTGTGAAGATAACCTGAGCCCTCCGTCTTGTCACTTCCAAGCCTGATTTTCTGGCCTTTACTTTCTTGATCTCTTAGCAGCATTTGGTACAGAAACCAGAAACTGTCTGGGCTTTCAGACATGCTCTCCTGGACTTCCTCCTACATCAAGACTACTTCTCAGTCTCCTTTCCTGGCTCCTCCTTCCTCCCTTTCTTGGCTTCTAAATATTGAGGTGTCTTAGGGCTCATACTGGGACCCTTTTTCTCCACACTCTCTCCCATGGTCATTCTACCCATCTTTATGCTGATGATTTCCCAGAAGTATATTTCTAGCCCTTTCCCTTCACCATTTATCCAATTGTTTAGACCAAAAATCGAGCCTTTTTTCTTCACCCCTAAGTCCATTCCATCAGCCAGTCCTGTCATCTCCACCTTCAGAATATATTTTAATGCAGTTACTTTTCACCATCTCCAATACTGATTTTCTACTCCATCTCTGGTCTGGATTAAGCAGTAGCCTTTGGCTATCACTCTTGTGCCCTCCTCCCCTGTTCTGTTCTCCACACAGCAGCCAGAATGATCTTAAAATGTTAATTAGATCAAGTCCGTCCCGTGTCCTCCCCCCCCCCCCAACCAAACCCTTCATTGGCTTTCTTTTGTACTACATTCCTTATTAGGACTTTTAAGATCCTTTATAACCTTACCTACTCAAACATCTGAGTCTCTTGTCACTGTCCTCATCCCCCAGACACACACTTTCCACTGGCAGTCCAGTAGTTTTTGTCACCTTCCAAGTTCTTTCCTACCTCAGGACCTTTGCTTTGGTGTACTTTTTCTCTTGTCTTGCTCTCTTTTTATCCTTTTGATAGCTCAGGTTGAGTGTCCATTTTCAGTATTGCCTTTCCTCTTTATTCAATCCAAAATAATCCTGCTTTTTGCCTCTCATAGCATTCCAGTTTACTTTTCCCTTAAATAGTTACCAGTTATAATACTAGATGTGTGTTTAGTGCTTTGTCTCTGTCACAAGAGTGTAAGAACTGTGAAGGCAGGGACCCTTGTCTGTTTACCTAGTGTTTAGCACGGCATAGGCATTCAGCAAATATTTGTTGAATGACATAATAATACTTCATTAATTCAATAAATATAAATTAATTAGCTATGGTTTGATTCAAGAGTTTTTTCTCCTGTAGCAACCTCTCCACTTCTCCCAAAGAGTCCTTGACTTATTGAAGCTAATCAAAAATTTTGAAGTTAGCAGCCGGCCAAGTGGTGCATTGGTTAAGAGTTGACTTGGGACGCCAGCTCTGAGCATCAGGGCCCCGGTTCGGATCCCACATGAGGGCCAGTGACGCTGAGCCCGCTACAGTTAAGATGGTGAACAACAGCTTGACCTGGAGCTGGGCTGCAGTGAGTCGCCGTTGACGGCATAGGCTGCAATGGGTCTAGCCGGCAGTGGGCGTGCACTTGAGTGAGCTGCCATGAGCGACCTTCCAATGGCCGGCGAGCGACTCCCTCACCCGGGAAGAGCGCAATGATAATACCAACATGGGCCAGTGAAGGGACGTCCTCCACAACTAGACAGCAACTTGTCCGTTCCCCTTCCCCGATTCCCCAATGCTGTTCCCATCCCCCCCAATTACCCAATAAAGTCTTAAAAAACATTTTTTTTTTGAAGCTAGCAGTTTATGGGAAAATGAGTTTTTCTGAGGTGGGCATGTGATTTGGGAGTAAAAGGGCCCCTGAAATGGTAAGGTCTGGAGGCCTAACTTCTACTTCCTGCCTGGCCTGAGGCATAACTTCTGGCCTGTGGTCCTTAGGATCCTCGGTAGAGCCCTGAGTCTCTCAGAGGGCAAACTAACTTACTGTGCTTCTGTCGCTCCTATGACCTGGAGCAGGAAGGCACGAATGGAAAACTCCCCTGAGTTGTTACTATCAATACTTGTTTTTTTTTTTTCAGTCACTGAGTAAATTAACTGTTGGGTAAATAATACATAGTACACATATACTATAAATTTTTTATAGTGAGGAATATTTATGCTTTATTTGGTTGAATGACAGAATTTAAAAATAAAATCTTTTTGACCATCATTTGGAAACTTATTTTCCTCAGGTAAAAGAATACAAAATTTTCATAGCAAAACTAAGTATTTATATACTGTATATAAGGTATTTGCTCTTTATCTAACTTTGTCTAAGGCCTTAGGATTATTTATATACCTGGAAAGCTTATGTTCACTCTTTTATTTTTGAACTTAATATACACAGGAAAATGGACTCTACTTATTTTCTGTACCATCTTTTTGAGATAGTGTCTGAATTTCCTTCATATTATAGCTGGAAATACTAAAGCTTAAAGAAGTTAGCTAATAAGTCCTATAACAATTCAGTAACAGGACTGGAAAAAGAAGACTTGTTTCTTAGCTCCCAAGAGAAGCTACAGGTTAAATTGTTCATTGACTTGGATGGCCACCCAGTTTTCTTGTACCAGAGTTTAGTTTTTCTGAACATGATTTGAAACGATAACATAGGTTGAACATAGGAGAATTTGAGCAATTCCAGTCGTCACTGCTTTCGTAAGAGTTAACTGTGTGGCAATTAGTAGGCTCTGTTTGCATGGGCTTTTGTGTATGTGTGTGTTTCTAAGGAAAGTCTGCCAATAGATCATTCTGTTCTGTTTTTCAGAATTTGGTTTTACAAAGTAGTTGTTTACATCTGTTAAATTGATTCAGCCAGTTAAGCAAAAATTTACAGGTTAAATTTCAAACAGCAAGTCAACTTCAGTCAATGAATTCATTACTTAAGGAAATTAAGTGACTGCCTGCCTGTAAGTTTAGATTTAGACAATCTTTAAAATTCACTTGGAGTATTTGCTTTAAGCACCTGTAAAAAACAATGTCAGTAATAATCTAAGTCCTACAAGAGAATATGGAGTTTTGGGTAGGGTAGGTGGACAGTGTCTAGAAGTCTGAATGCTTGTGAATGTATTACATGATACTGAAATGTTAGCTATAGAGCAGACAGTTCCTGCTTAGTAGGGATCAACAGCTTGTAAATTTAATTGACAGAAGTGGCAATTGACGAATTCTAGTTACCCTAAAAAACACTGAAGGAAAATGCATTTTATGTCCTCAATTATAAGCTATACTAATGTTGTGTTTTTAACCTTATGGAATGCTTTAGTTTCACATTTTTACTTTTCTCAACATGTTACCTTGAAAAATTTCAACGCCATGGAACAGTTGTAAAAAGAGCACCACTCTGACCTTTACACCTTTTGCCTAGTCAGCATTTGCTAACATTTTGATATATTTACTTACCTCTCTTACATGTGCATACTTGCTCTTTCTGTTCTCTCTCGCACACACTTCACTGAACCATGTGAGAATTGTAGATATGTCATTTTACCCAATCTTATAAAGGCATTCTCCTAACTACAATACCATGATCATACCCAGGGAATTTAGCACTGATAAATCACTATTGTTAAAATACAACCTATATTCCCATTTCTCCAGTTGTCTCAATAATGTTGTTATAGCTGGGTTGTTTTATTTTTTTTTAAACCAATTTAGGATCCGGTCAAGAGTCACACATTGCGTTTAGTTGTCATGTTTCTTTCATCTCCTTTATTCTAAGTATAGTTTCCTAGCCTTTTTTTGTGTGTGTGACATTGGCATTTGGACAAACGACAATGATATTTGAAAAATCTAGGCCAGCTATTTTGAAGTATATTCATCAATTTGAATTTGCCTGATGATATCTTCATGGCTAGATTAAAATTAAACGTATTCTGACAGGATTGCTATAAGGGATGTGTTTCTCTCAGTCCATCACATCATCACTGTTGGTGCTGTTAAACAGGATAACTTGATTAAGTTGATGTTTGTCAAATCTCACCATGTCCTGTTCCCAACAACCTGCCACTTAGTGGTGCTTACAGCAACTTCTTTAGGATAAAAACTGCCTTAAAAAATTTCCCTGTACACACAGTTCATTTAGGACTTCAGAAAAGGTAGATACTATAACTTATTGACATTTTACTGAATAAAGGAAGGCCTAGCATATATTGGCATTTACTACAATAGTATTTAGCTGGATTAAAAAAAAATTATCTTCCTAATAAAAGAATCAATGAATTAATCAGCTTCTGCCAGCCAGAGTCTGCAGGATACAGTACTGTTTAAACATCCATTGTGCTCCTGGCACCAAAACAGAGGTTCATTAAAATAAACAGATAATTTCCCTCCTTGGGATATTGGTTCTAAAAAGGGCAGATGATGTCCTTTGGATTCTTGCATTACCAATATTGACTTGAGCAGTGAGGCAATAAATAACTTGGAAGAGCCAGGGACATATTTCCCAGGGCATGAAATATTCTGCATGACAGGAGGGGCCGTGATTTGAAAATGAAGTTGTAACAATGGCACCTGGGATGGCTCCATTAGCCTTGAAGGAAAATAACATTTATATTTTTTTCCCCAGTCTGTTCCAAGCAGGGATGGATGTCTTAGTTGCTGTGTATTGTAGGGCACCCAGGGAGTTATAACTCAATTTCAACCAAAGATAGGAAGAAGCCTTCTGGGCTGACTTCCTGATTATGCAGGCAAAGATGGCATGTGGTTTGATTTGTCATTTTCAATTTTAAATGAATCATATCAATACACTAATTATGTATTGTCCTTCCTGTGATAGGTTCCTTTTAAATATGATATTCTTTGTGACCTGAGTGCTCTTGTGGTCATTTGGGCAAGCATTGAAACCCCAGCTATTTGTTGAATGACTCAGCTTCTCATGCTGATTTTATTACAGTGCTGACATCACTGTGCTGGTGACCTAAGGCCTAGGTGGCGGAATATCCTTATGTGAACCACCTACTAATTTTGCTTTATTTATTAACTGGGGAAATCACCCATCTATTTGACCCATATTTTTGAAATTTTGTATCATCATTTTCATTATACAGCCTCATTCTTGGTTTCAGAACATACAATAATAGTCTTTGTTGCACATTATGTCAAGTCCAAACGTCTTCCTGAATTTTTAGGATTCTGCATTACCTCTGGTTTCCATTTGTCCAGTCCAGTCTTATTTTTCACAATTCCATAGTTATCTTCTACTTCAGTTAGGCTTCTTGCTGTGTGACCTTGAGCAAGTGTTTAAATCTTTGAGCCTCAGTTGCATCATCTATAAAGAAGAGATCATAATAGTTTCTACATCACGGTTTTTAATGAGGATTAAGTGAGGTGATACCTTTTAAAAAATAATAGCCTCCGTTTAGGGAGATCTTAATAAGTACCAAGAACTATGCCACACTTTAAAAATTTGTGGTCTCAGGCCGGTTGAGTGGCGCGTTGGTTAAGAGCTGGCTTGGGACGCCAGAGGGCCCTGATTCGGATCCCACATGTGAGGGCCAGTAACACTGCCCTCCACAGCTAAGATGCTGAACAACAGCTCAACCTGGAGCTGGGCTGCCGTGAGTCTCTGGCAACAGGTAGGCTGCAGCTCCTGCTGCAGTGGGTTGCCATGGGCTACCGTGTGTAGCCAGCAGCCACCGTGAGGGGCCGTCTAGAAGCCGGGGACTTATCTGCCTCGCCTGGGAAGAGCTCAGTAATGGTGCTAACTTGGGCCAGTGAAGCAACGTCCTCCACAACTAGACTGAAGAACAAAAGGATAGCAATTTGTCTGTTCCCCTTCCCCCAATTCCCCAGCGCTGTTCCTATCCCCCAATTCCCCAATAAAAATCTTTAAAAAAAAATAGTTTGTGGTCTCTTTTTATCCTTATAATGGCTTCATGAGGCAGGAACAAGTGGTGGTGGTGGCAGCACAGGAAGTAATGACAATAGATGGCATTTACTGGGCACTTGCTGTGTTCAGGTACTTTACATGTTTCAGTGTAATCCTGTAAACAATCTTATGAGGTTGGTACTATAATTGCTATTTTATAGATGAGGAAATTTAAGCATAGAGAGGTTAAGTTACCTGCCCAAATTCACATAGCTAATGTATGGTGGAGCTGGATTTAGAATCCAGGCTATACTTCTAAGTACTAGTTTGTCTCCATTTTTTGTTTTAGATGGAGAAGCGTAGGTGGGCTAATTAACTCACTAAAACTCATATACCTCTTAAGTAGCAGAGCTGGAATATGAACCCAGATTTGTCTGATTTCAAAACTGTTCATAATGATCATACTATACTGCCTTCAGACTATTAAAAACAATAAATATTTTCTGATATGATATTGTAGAATGGATTGATTTAATGCAAGTCACATTGCTTCTGTACTCGTTCATCAATGAACGATGATGTTTTGCCTCAATCAACTGTTCTACAGGGGTGCCAGGCTTTTGACCACTGCTTGACAGATGAACTGTACCTGCTGACTTGAAACAGAAGACAAACATCTTAGTAGTTTTGTGGGTGTCTGGCAGGATTTTTGACAATCCTGGAATTCCCAATGGTGATATTTGTGTTCAGGGTTCCATTTCTGGTGATTCAGCAGAGGATTTGGCTGCCCAAGATGTCAAAAGCTGGTAGAAGACAGACGGTACTGGGGAGAGGTCATGGCTGTGGGATGAGCCAGCCTTCTGTTTCTTCAGTTAATTCTAGTACCCTCACACTGTTTATCGATCCCCCCACGGTCCCTGGTGTTCTTCCTATAACTAACTTCTGGATGTCTGACTTCTCTAAACTTCTGGCTACATGGACTAGGGATAAGTAGAGTATTTTAATCACCTATGTGGTGATGGATGTGTGATATGGCTGTGAAAAGGAAAATATGTACTGGAATTGCCCATTACCAGCTAAGCCAGTAGGGCCTAGGACATTTCTCCTAAAGGTTGTAGTCCCTAAATCCTGAACTGGATTACTAAATTTTGACAGAGGAATTATTTTACAGATATTTAATTCACACAAATGGATGTGAGCCCAGATTATGATAATTTACTTTTCTTTTGCAGGAAGGATGCCAATTCTGCACTGCTCAGTAACTATGAGGTAAATAGCTTTGAAGTGAACTTTGTATTTTCCTCGCTGATCGTTTGTTCTTTGCTTCTGAAGATAATTGAATCAGTTGTGGTTAGAAATCACTGAATTTATATGGATTTTCCACTTTAAAATAGGACAGATGGCACCATCTGGTGGACCTTGGAATATTCTAAACTTGGTAAATTACACAGTAATTCAGGGAAGCTAGGACGGCTTTAGTGTACAGTAGGCAACCTTCCTCAGATCTAAAAGTTTTAGATCTTCATTTGAGATGTCTTCATGGGATGGAAGCATCTATTTTGCAACTGTTTCTGTCTGCAAAAGTTTCTATTAAAATATGTGTGTCTTTTCCTAATTACCACTCTTTATCTTTACCTATAAAATGCTTTTATACATTATTATTGTGATCCTCATAATAGTCTAAGCATCAAAACCTTCATTAAAAGTGAGAGCTTAGTTGACCTACTGTTAAGAATAATTTAGTAGGAATTCACATTTAGAATTTTGGGGTTGTTGGGGAAAGGGAGCAAAGAAGGAAAGAAGTTGGGAGGAGGGAAGATAAACATTAATTTTGCCTACCTTCTGTTTTGCCTGGATCTTGTTTGATACTAGCAAAATCATCTGATAGGTTAATTCCAAGTGTAGAAAGAACCATTTATAGTCATTGTTGATTTTTCATATTCCAGAGACTAAACTCATGAAAACTTGTAGGAGGTTTGGGTCTCCACTGTGTGATGTATATAAAAGGTAGTAGAATTAACACAGTTGGCCATATTCCTCTGTTTCTAAAAGTTCACCTTAACTGGTTGCTGCTCGTACGGGAAAGAAATGGTTGTTGGTCAAGCCATGGTCTTTTAGGAACCTCCTTGTTCAGTTTGGATTCTGCTAGGTGTTTGGGGTATTTTATTCACTGGGGAAACATTGATTGCATTAATGGAGTCTCATCCACTGTTTCTGAAAAGGATAGGCAGGGGAGGGGTTGCATTGTATCTAGTAATGGTCTGTGAGTTATACTTCCCTCAGTTCTCTGAGATAATCTCTAAAACAAGAAAGAGATCTATTCCCCATACCTTCCTTAGCGCTAATATACAGATTTCTTCCTCATGAGGAAAGTGTACTTCAAATGTTCTATAGCATTTTTTCCTTTCCTTTTATTTGTTTTTTTTGTAAACTGTATTTTAGCATTTGCCTCATAATTTCTCTTTTCCAGAAGTAAATTATACTAGATTTTTATATTAGAGAAGTAGAATCTGTTTTTTTTTAAAAAATACTTATTTTAGGAAAATTTATTTTTAAACACAATATTTTTGAGATCAGAGATACAGTGTATATTGATAGGAAATATTTGAAATATTTTAAGTAAACTAATGAATTTGAATTATTGACTTAGATAAAAGAGCATTTTTAAAATGTCACATACTTCTTGGGTTCATATTTGTTCTAAGGCTAGGGTTGGAGGGAGGGTTTGTGGGAAGAAAAGAGGTACTATCTTATTTATCCT
>NW_017732586.1:234328-234940 GCF_001890085.2 Hipposideros armiger
TTTTTTTTTGCTATTTCCTTCCAATTCTGATTTTTGTCTATAGAGGATTTGGTTTTAATTTCTTTATATTTTCAAAGAATTATTAAACTTGAATTAAGTTATCGTAATCCATTTTAAGGAAAATAAGGGGTTTAGCACTTTTGTTACCATCCCTCCTCATCCAGTTTTGTTCATTTAATCATATATTTAAAACCCTATCATTTATTTATTCATTCATGTTCTTTTACATTATATAGTTCATTTCTTTCAAAGAAGAAAAAAAATGTTTGTTGGTAATTAGTTTTATGAACGAGACCAGCTTGCTCAACTGAACGCCCCTGGCTTGTCAGCCAAGAGTTTACCGAAAGGGTACCTGAGAGGATTGGGTGGGAGACTAGAAAAGAAAGAGACTAGAGACGAAAACTGGGGACAGGAGGTCCACTCAGTGCTGATGGCAGAGAGTGGCCTCGTTTATTGTTTGTACACAGCTTTTATAGCAAAAATAGCTTTCTTTAGGTAGGGGGTTTTAGGAACAATCTCCCTGAAGTGAGACAACACACAGCAAGTAGAAACTGTTAACAGGATGGCCTTCCACTCTGTAACTTTCAAGGTTGTCTGTGACGTTGGCTGTTC
>NW_017732586.1:238640-250090 GCF_001890085.2 Hipposideros armiger
CAAGCTAATGGTTGGGAGTTTTGACAGTGATGAGGAGTTGTATGAATTTTATGATGAATAAAACTTGAGTTCAATAACTTTATGTAATACATTTTTTTTTTCAAATTTGGGGCCCAAAAATTAAGGTGCATATATGGGAGCGTCTTATACATGGGGAAATACGGTATATCCATATGGTTTCAGGGCTATGTATTCTTTGGGTTCCGTGTATTTTAAAAAAATGGAACTATAATGCAGTTTTCAAATTAACTTTTTTCTTATTTATTTTTTAAGATTTTATTGGTGAATTGGGGGAGGGGAACAGCATTGGGGACTCGGGGAAGGGGAACAGACAGTTGCTGTCCTTTTGTTGTTCAGTCCAGTTGTGGAGGACGTCGCTTCCTTGGCCCATGTTGGTATTATCATTGCGCTCTTCCCGGGTGAGGCAGTTGCTCGCTGACCATTGGACGGCCACTCACAACAGCTCACGCTGGCTTCCGGCCGCTCACGCTGGCTGCCAGCTGCTCATGCTGGCTTCCAGCCACTCACGGTAGCACACAGCAGCCCACTGCAGCAGGGGCTGCGCCTACACTGTGGCTGGTGACTCAACAGCAGCCCAGCTCCAGGTTGAGCTATTGTTCACCATCTTAGCTGTAGAGGGCGCAGCATCACTGGCTGTCATGTCGGATCCGAACTGGGGCCACTTGGTCGACCCCTTATTTTGTTTTTTTAAGATCAAAGTTTTCTTCTAAAATTTTATTAATTATTCTTCCTGTTCTAGCTACTGTTTATTTTTATTTTTTTATTTTTTTTTAGGCATGCCTATCATATGAAGATTGACTCTCCTGAAGGCATTTGTTTTATAGAAGGTTTTTGAAACAAAATTTTAGAATACTAGATTATAGCCATTGCCTTCCCTTTTTCTCATTCAGGGTTCTTGGTCTCATGCTTGCTTTTTCCCTTTTTTAGACATTAAAATACATATCAAAAACACCATGCAAGCACCAGAGTCCTGAGATTGTCAGAGAATTTCTCACAGCAATGAAAAGCCACAAGTTAACCAAGTAAGTAAAAATTATCTTATAGAAAGAGTGACACATAATGAAAGTAAATTACAAAAGCCATCTTCAACAACTGCGTATTTATATTTAGTTGGGTTTTGAATTGTAATTAACATTCAGTGTGCTCTTTTAAAGGTAGTATTATAGTATTGTAGATGAATCAGCTGAAACTCTAGAGCCAGGAACAGAATATAATCTGAAAATCTTTTTGAGTCCCAGTTCTGTGTCCTATCCCATCATTCCCTCCAAGCATTTAGATCAATTGGTTGAAAAATGGGTTTTACAAATTAAACGTTTTATAAAGTTGATGAGTTTGTGTTTGCTTGGGGCAAAAATGGCATGATAACATTCTGTCTGCGTCTTAGTGCCTGATTACTTCCTTGGTGACTTTCTGAAATAAGGTATTCTTGTAGGAATTAAAAACATTATTAAGGGGTCAGCCAAGTGGCTCAGTTGGTTAAGAGTGCGAGCTTTGAGCAACAGGGTCGCTGGTTCGATTCCCACATGGGCCAGTGAGCTGCGCCCGAGCTGAGCTGCCGCTGAGCTGCCAACAGGCGGCTGGATGGTTCAGTGGTTAGAGCGTGCGCTCAGCAACAAGGTTTCCAGTTCAACTCCCATATGAGATGGTGGGCTACGCCCACACGCAACTAAGATTGAATACGGCACCTTGAGCGACTGTGAGCTGCCAAAGGGCAGAAGGATGGCAACTAGACTTGGAGCTGAGCTAGCTGCGCCCTCCACAGCTAATAGTGAATGAAGGACAACAACTTGGCTGTTCCCCTTCCTCAATTCCCAAATAAAAATCTTTATTATTTTATTTATTTTTTTATTGGGAATTGGGGAGATGGGAACAGTGGTGGGGAATTGGGGGAAGGGGACCAGACCAGTTGCTGTCGTTTTGTTCTTCAGTCTAGTTGTGGAGGANGACAACACACAGCAAGTAGAAACTGTTAACAGGATGGCCTTCCACTCTGTAACTTTCAAGGTTGTCTGTGACGTTGGCTGTTCTTTCTTCAGCGGCACAGTGGAGATAAGAGCTATCCAGCAACCTTTCCCACGCTGCTCCCCACTGGGCCTGAGAGCCTATCAGCTTGCCAGCTGTCAGGCTTAACCCTTACTGCAGCTCTGGTCTGTAACTTTTTTTAAATTTTTTAAATTTTTCTTATAGCTGAGCCATCCTTCCACCTGTTGGCAGCTCAGTGGCCGCTCAGCTCGGGCCGGGCATTGAATTGCTGTTGCTCAGAGCTCAAACTCTTGAGTGAGCACTTAACCAGCTGAGCCACTCGGCCGGCCCATCTGGTCTAACTTTTAAGCTGCTCTCGAGCTGCTCGCCCTAGCATGGAGGCCTGTAGCTTGCCAGCTTACAGCCTCAGTGTCCCTGGCTGATCCCAGCCAGCTCCCCACATCTCCCCCTTTTTTATTTTTTAAAGCAAACCTCTGATTTAAGAAGCCGTGGATGGCCCCACAGCGGCTGTGCCTGTCTTAGGTTGTCCCTCTCCACTACCCTGGGATAGTGTCTTTTTATATCCCTCGGGTGGCATGAAGCCTCTGAACTGGTGGTGAGATTGTTGTGCACCAGTTCCCAAAGTGAAGGTACTTCGCTTGGAGGCTTCTCCGTCTCCTCGAGCACCTGACGCTCTCTGATCTGTCTTCCAACCCTTTCCCAGACCTCTGAGTCAAAGGTGCCTTCCTCGGAGAACCAAGGGCAGGTGTCCTTTACATATGCAAGAAATTTCTCTGGTTGCTGTGTATTATTATGCATAGCCTTAAGCTTTTACCTAATGTGGGCTGCTGATCCTATTTACCATGTGGACTGCTGATCCTATTTACAATGTTTTACTGTCCAAAGTTTTACTCCTGCCGAAAATTGGATATAGGAATAACAGAATGATCAGTTCTATCCTCCCTATTCCGCACCCTGATTTTCCCCTACCTTATCCAAAGCAGCACGTGCCTTCCTGAAGGAGGTCTCCTCACATACGGTCGCCTTCAATCCGTGCTCAGGTCCCTGTTCGGGTGCCACTTGAATGAGACTAGCTCGCTCAACCAAACGCCCCTGGCTTGTCAGTCAGGAGCTTACCGAAAGGGTACCTGAGAGGATTGGGTGGGAGACTAGAAAAGAAAGAGACTAGAGATGAAAGCTGGGGACAGGAGGTCCACTTAGTGCTGATGGCAGAGAGTGGCCTTGTTTATTGTTTGTACACAGCTTTTATAGCAAAAGTAGCTTTCTTTAGGTAGGGGGTTTTAGGAACAATCTCCCTGAAGTGAGACAACACACAGCAAGTAGAAACTGTTAACAGGATGGCCTTCCACTCTGTAACTTTCAAGGTTGTCTGTGACGTTGGCTGTTCTTTCTTCAGCGGTACAGTGAAGATGAGAGCTATCCAGCAACCTTTCCCACGCTGCTCCTTCCCAGGCCTGAGAGCCTGTCAGCACGCCAGCTGTCAGGCTTAACCCTTACTGCAGCTCTGGTCTGTAACTTTCAAGCTGCTCTCAAGCTGCTTACCCTAACATGGAGGCCTGTAGCTTGCCAGCTTACAGCCTCAGTGTCCCTGGCTGATCCCAGCTGGCTCCCCACAGTTTTATAAACAAATTTTAAAACCATCAAGCAGTTTTTAACTGTACAATCAGTTTCAGCTCATTGTCACTTTTTAAATTCTTGTTTTTAATTCATGGTGCCTTATGGAAAGTTATTGTGGTACTAAATGTTTTGAGACTTTATACCTGAGAATATATTTCTAGTGCTCTTAATGTGAATGACTACTCATCTGAATATGGAATTCCTGGGTTCCACTTTTATTCTGCAGGGCTCTATACGTAATACTTGGTCTATTAGTATTTTGTTGTTATGGAGGAGTGTGAGACCAACCTGATATGTGCACTTTTAAGAGACTCTCCTTAGATGGTGAGGTTACTGTTTATTTTTTCAGGTTTAAAATTCCTTTCAAATTATGTCTAAGTAGGTTTCCCTCTTTAAAAAACAAATGAAAACCTTTTGTTTTGAAATAATTTTACTCCTACAGAAGTTATAAAAATAGTGCTGAGATTTCCCAAGTACCTTTCCCCTGGTTTTCCCTATGTAAACCTTACATAACCATGGTACAATTATTAAAATAAGAAATTAACATTGTTACATATTATTAAACTAAAGATTTTATTTGGAATTTCCCAGATTTCCCACCAATCCCCATCTATTCAAGGATCCAGTCCAGGACACCGTTTTGCATTTAGTTAATATGTGTCCTTAATATGCTTCCAATCTGTAGCAAATCCTTAGTCTTACATTATCTTTCATGACCTTGACACTTCTGAAGAGTATTGGTCAGGTATTTTGTAGAATGTCCCTCGATTTTGGTATGTCTGATATTTTCTCATGACTAGACTGAAGTTATGGCCTTTGGGAAAGAATACCACCGAGGCCATGTGTGCTGTTCTCATTGCATGTTACGGGGGCGGGGGGGGGTACATGATATCAATTTCTTATTACTGATCCTGTCAACTTGGGTCACTTGGTTAAGGTGTTTTCTGCCTGGTTACTCCACTGTAAAGTTGCTGTTTTTCCATGTGTATGTTGTGTTAGTTAGAAAGGAGTCACCAAGTCCAGCCCACATTCAAGGGGAAGAGAATTAGTCTTCACCTCTTGAAGGGAGGGATATCAAAGAATTTGAGGACATGTGTTAAAACCACCACAGTAATTAATAAATGTTTATAAAAAATTATAAATAACAAGATGCTTTGAGGCTATGCAAATATCCCATTTATCCTTAAGCTTTTGCCCATTAATCTAAGCATTCATTGGTGGGTCTTTCATGCATTAATTATTACTATGGTGGGACAGCCTAATGGTGATTTATTTTCCTCATTTTTTTCCTTATGTTTAATAGTTAGAATTCTTCTGTAAGAAAGAGTTGTTACTTCTCATCCATTTATTTAATCAGTCATTTACCGTATTTCCCCATGTATAAGACGCACCCTTTTTCGAAAAATTTGGGGTCTAAAAATTGGGTGCGTCTTACACAGTGGTTGTAGATTTTTTTTACTTGCATTTCCCACTGAGGATGAGGCAATATATGAAGACAGTGATTCGTCATCAGACACAGATGAGGACAAGCTAATGGTTGGGAGTTTNAAAATGTCACATACTTCTTGGGTTCATATTTGTTCTAAGGCTAGGGTTGGAGGGAGGGTTTGTGGGAAGAAAAGAGGTACTATCTTATTTATCCTTCAAAGTCATTGGCCTTAGAATAGATACATTTCTCAAATTTCTTTATAAAAATCTTTTATATATCTCTTCCTAGGTGTTCCAGTTACTAACTGATCTGAAAGAGCAGCGTAAAGAAAGTGGAAAGAATAAACACAGTTCTGGGCAACAGAACTTGAATACTATCACCTATGAAGTAAGCCTAGCATCTGGAGGGTCTGCCTGAACTACCATTGAGGGGGGTTGCTTTATTCTGCTGATGACTAGCCACCAAATCAAGATTGCCTGTCACCTGATTTGAATAGTTTTACTATAACCCAGTTTTTATTCTGTTTATAAAAGTGGAAAGAGTTTGGCCAATTGGAGGATTAGCCAACTACAAAATTAGAGGGAATCGTCTATAAGACTGCCCTCACTTTTAACATTAGGGTTTTTTTTGGTTTTATTTTTAAGAAATTTTATTAGGGAACAGTGTGTTTTTCCAGGACTCATCCGCTCCAAGTCAAGTAGTTGCTTCAATCCAGTTGTGGAGGGCACAGCTCCCCGGCCCATGTGGGAATCTAACCGGCAACCCCGGTGTTATGAGCCTGCACTCTAACCATCTGAGCCAACTGGCTGCCCCTAACATTAGTTTTAAGTCAGGGATCCCAGGACCATCCTCAGATTCAGTAATCCACTAGACATACTCACAGAACTCACTGAAAGCTATCATATTCACAGTTACTATTTATTACATGGAAAGGTTACAGATTAAAATTCGCCAAGGGAAGAAGCAAAGAGGACAGATTCTAGGAGAAATATCAAATGCAGGACTTCCATTGTCCTCTTAATGTGGACTCAGGATATGTTTCTCTTGAAGTTGGTGTGTGACAATATACACAGAGTATTGCCAACCAGGGAAGCTCAGCTGAGCTTGTTGGGGCTCTGTTACACAAGCATGATTAATGATTAATTACCTGTGCAGCTAATCTCAGCCTCCAGGCCCAGCCATACTAGAGCCAAAGCCTCTACCTTAAGTTACATTGTTAAGACTATCCAGGATGATCTCAGGCCCCAGACTGAGCTATTCCTATTAGGTATAACTTTCTAAGAGTCTGGTGATTACCTCCCAGAAGCTGAGGGCAAAGGCCGGACCTTCTCTTTGGGCAAAGCCAAATTCTTTATTATACAAAAAGCGATACTTTTTATTGTAGAAAACCCAAAACGTACCTAAAAGCATAAAGAAGAAAGCAAAAGTAATTCATAATCTTAATATCTAATGGACATTTTGCTGCATTCTCTCCCAACGTTGTTCTCTCCCAACCTCATGCTTTGTCCTTAAAAAAGTTTAAGTGGGCCGGCCGAGTGGCTCAGTTGGTTAAGAGCGCGCTCAAGAGTTTGAGCTCTGAGTAACAGCGGTTCGATGCCCGGCCCGAGCTGAGCAGCCGCTGAGCTGCCCACAGGTATCAGGATGGCTTAGCTTAAAAAAANTAATTTGTTCTTTTATTTCCCTTGCCCAAGGGGATATCTCAGTAAAAATATTACTCAAGGTAATGTCTGCAAATTTACTCCCTGTTTTTTCTTCTAGGAGTTTTATGGTTTCAGGTCTTACATTTAAGTCTTTAATCCATTTTGAATTTGTTATTGTATGTGGTGTAAGTAGGTGGTCCATTTTCACTTCTTTGCATATATCAGTCCAATTTTCCCAGCACCATTTATTAAATAGACTATCTTTACTCCAATGTAAATTCTTGCTTCCATTGTTATAGATTAAATGACCGTATATGGATGGGTTTAATTTTGGGATCTCTGTTCTGTTCCAATGATCTATGTGTCTGATTTATGCCAGTACCATACTGTTTTGATTACTGTAGCCTTATAGTATGATTTGATGTCGGGTAGCGTGATACCTCCCGCTTTGTTCTTATTTCCCAAGTATGCTGAGGCTATTCGGGTTCTTTCATGGCTCCATATAAATTTTCGGATTATCTGTTCTATTTCTGAGAAAAATATTCTTGGTAGTTTAATAGAAATTGCATTGAATCTATATATTGCCTTAGGTAGTATTGACATTTTAACTATAGTAATTCTTCTTATCCATGAACGTGGTGTGTATTTCCATTTATTTGTATCTTCTTTGATTTCTCTCTTCAATGTCTTATAATTTTCTGAGTACAGGTCTTTTACTTCTTTGGTTAAATTTATTGCTAGGTATTTTATTGTTTTTGAAGTAAGTGTAAATGGGATTGATTTCCTGATTTCTTATTCTGATAGTTTATTATTGGTGTATACAAATGCAACTGGTTTCTGAATATTAATTTTGTATCCTGCTACCTTACTAAATTCATTTATCAGTTCTAACAGTTTTGTGGTGGAGTCTTTGGGATTCTCTCTATATAGTATCATGTTATCTGCATATAATCACAATTTTACTTACTCCTTTCCAATTTGGATGCCTTTTATTTCATTTTCTTGTCTGATTGCTGTGGCCAGAACTTCCAGAACTATGTTGAATAGAAGTGGTGAAAGTGGGCAGCCTTGTCTTGTTCCTAATTTTAAGGGAAAAACTTTTAGCCTTTCCCCATCGAGTACNCCACAGGGGCTGCAGCCTACGCCGTCGCCGGCGACTCATGGCAGCCCAGCTCCAGGTTGAGCTGTGGTTCAGCATCTTAGCTGCGGAGGGCAGTGTCACTGGCCCTCATATGTGGGATCTGAACCGGGACCCTCTAGCATCCCAAGCCAGTTCTTAACCATCGCGCCACTTGGCCGGCCCCCAAATAAAAATCTTTAAAACCCCCCCACATCATTAAAAATTAGATTAAGAGTTTACATGAGAAGAAAACTACCCCTAGGCTTTTAGAATTAATACCACAGTTGATAAATCCCAAAAGCTTTTGTCATTTCATTAGGGTAATCAGTAAGTTTCTTTTGAAGGAACCATTGGTATTATTTTTCAGGCACACAGTTGTTACAATCAGTAAATTAAATACACTTCTTTCCATGCCTGTCCCAAATGAACTCTAAAAACAGATGTGTTTCAAATGTGTGTACATATGTGTCTCTGTGTGTGTAAAGTTTGTTTTATTTTTAAATGTGGTAAAATACATAACAAAATTTATCAATTTAATATTTTTAAATATACAGTTTATTAATGTTAAATATATTCACATTGTTGTGCAACCAGTATCTAGAACTTTTGATCTTGCAAAACTAAAACTCTATACCAATTGAACATCTCTCCATTTCTCCCTCTCCCCAACCCCCAACAACCACCATTTTGTTTTCTGTTTTTATGAATTTGACTACTCTAGATACCTAATATAAGTGGAATCATACAGTATCTATCTTTTAAAAAATTTAAATACTGTTTTAAATATATATACATATATACATATATATATTTTACTGTTTTAACCATTTTTAAGCATTTTAGTGGCATTAGGTACATTCATGTTGTACAACCATCACTGCCATCCATGCACAGAATGGATTAAACAGTGACTCCCCATACTCCTCACCCTTTAGCTCCTGATAACCACCAGTCTTTTTGTCTCATGAATTTGACTGATCACCTCCTGTGAGGGAATTGTATAGTATTTGTCCTTTTGTGACTAGCTTATTTCATTTAGCATAAGGTCTTCAGGGTTCATCCATGTTGTGTGTGTCAGATTTCCCTTCCTTTTGAATATTGCACTATATTCCATTTTACGTTTATACCATATTTTGTTTATTCATTGATGTACACTTGGGTTGCTTCCATCTTTTGGCTGGTGTGAATAATGATGCTTCTCTGAACATGAATGTGCAACTACCTCTTTGAGATCCAGCCTACAGTTCTGAGTATATACCCAGAAGTCAAATTGTTGGATCATGCAATAATCCTATTATATATTTCCTGAGGAACTGCCATCCTGTTTTTCCTGGTGTCTGTTCCATTTTACATTGCTACCAGCATTGTGCACGGGTTCCAATTTCTTCATATCCTTGTTAATACTTACCTTCTGGTTTGTTTTTTTAATAGCTATCTTAATGGGTATGAAGTGGTTTTGTTTTGCATTTCCTTAATGATTGGTCATGTTGATCATCTTTTCATGTGCTTATTGGCCATTCCTAATCTTATTTGGAAAAATGTCCTTTCAAAGTCCTTTGCTCATGTTTGAATTGGGTTTCTTGTTTTTGTTGAGTTGTAGGTGTCTTCTATATATTCTGGATCTTAATCCCATATCAGATACATAATTTGCAAATATTTCCTCCCATTCTGTGCGTTGCCTTTTTACTCTGTTGCTGGTGTCCTTTGATGCACAAATATTTTTAATTATGAAATCCAGTTTGTCTGTTTTTCTTTTGTTGCCTATATCCAAGAAATCATTGTCAAATCCAATGTCATGAAGCTTTTCCCCTGTTTTCTTCTGAGAGTTTTATACTTTTATCTCTTGTGTTTAGGTATTAGATCAGTTTTGAATTAGTTTTTTTTTTTTTTAAGATTTTATTGGGATGTTGGGGGAGGGGAACAGCGTTCGGGAATCGGGGAAAGGGAACAGACAAGTTGCTCTCCTTTTGTTCTTCAGTCTAGTTGTGGAGGACGTCACTTCACTGGCCCATGTTGGTATTCATTGCACTCTTCCCAGGTGAGGCATATTGGTCGCCGGCCACTGGACGACCGCTCACAGAGGCTCTTGGCAGCTCACGCTGGCTGCCAGCTACTCACTGTAGCTTATGGCAGTCCACTGCAGCTTCACTGCAGCCTACGCTGTTGCCAGCAACTCACGGCAGCCCAACTCCAGGTGGAGCTGTTGTTCACCATCTTAGCTGTAGCGGGCGCAGTGTCACTGACCCTCATGTGGGATCTGAACTAGGGCACTGCTGCTCAGAGCTGGCGTCCCAAGCCAACTCTCAACCAATGCACCACTCAGCCCGCCCTGAATTAGTTTTTGTGTGTGGTGTAAAGTAAGGATCCACTTTCATTCTTGGCATGTTAATGTCCAGTTTTCCCAGCTCCATTTATTGAAAATATTGTCCTTACACACTGAATGGTCTTGGTACCCTTGTCAAAAATTATTGACCATATATATATATATGAGTGTTTATTTCTGGGCTCTTTATTCCATTAGCTGTATGTCTGTCTTTATGCCAGCACTATACTGTTTTGATTACTATAGCTTTGTAGTAAAATTTGAAATCAGGAAGTGCGAGATAGCCAACTTTGTTCTTTTTCAAGATTGCTTTGGCTATATAGGGTTCCTTGGGATTCCATATGAATTTTAAGGTGGATTTTTCTATGTTTGCAAAAAATCCCATTGGGATTTGTATAGGGATTGCATTGAATCTTGTAGATTGCTTTGGATAGTGTTAACATCTTAACAATATGAGATCTTCCAGTCCATGAATATTGGATGTTGTTTTATTTATTTGTGTCCTTTCCTGGGCATTGAGAAGGAGCTTTCTTTTCTAGGGAAAAGAACAGCTACTCCCTTCCAGCAGTCAGGCAAGGGAATTTTTTGCCCTAGAAATTTTAGAGTTGTACAAATATTTCTCTTTTTTTAAATTATTTTTATTGTGAAATACACATTTTTTAGAATTTGTTTCAGATGTACAACACAGTGCAATAGTTATACTTTTAACCCCTCGAGGTGACAACCTTCCTCCCCCAATCCGCCGCCCCACTTCCCCCCCAATATCATACATATCTATTACAATTTCCTTGACTCCACTCCCACACTATACTCCATGTCCCTTGACTTATATTTACTTATAGTTGACATACAATATTATACAACATCAGCTTCAGGTGTACAATGCAGTGATCAAGCCTCTACCCCATCCATGATGCAGTCTCCCTAGCAAGACATGTGACCATCTGACACCCTAAAAAATATTTACTACATTATTAATTATATTCCTCGAACTGTCTTTCATGTCCCTGTGGCATTATTGTAGTTACATATTTATGCTGTCTAATCCCTTCCCTTTCTCCCTCCTCCCCACCCCCTCCCAACTATCAGCCATCAGTTGTTCCTCTATATCTCTAAGACCACTTCTGTTTACTTTGCTCGTTCATTCAGTTTTTTAGATTCCACATATAAGTGAAGTCATATGGTATTTGTCTTTCTCCGACTGACTTATTTCACTTAACATAATAGTCTCTAGGTCCACACATATTGTCCCAAATGGTACGATTTCATTCTTCTTTATAGTGGAGTAATACTCCATTGTATAAATGTACCACAGTT
>NW_017732586.1:254570-276079 GCF_001890085.2 Hipposideros armiger
TCGTTTGTCTTGAGATAGCTTTTGATTTCTTCCTTGATCTCAGTTTTGACCCAGTCGCTATTTAGTAGCATGTTATTCAGCCTCCATGTATCTGTGTGCTTTCCAGGTTTCTTTTTATAATTGATTTCTAGTTTTATAGTATTGTGGTCAGAGAAGATGCTTGATATGATTTCAATCTTCTTAAATTTATTGAGACTGATTTTGTGTCCCAACATTTGGTCTATCTTGAAAAATATTGCATGTGCACTTGAGAAGAATGTATATTCTTTTGCTTTGGGGTGAAATGCTCTAAAAATATCAATTAAATCCAGCTAGTCTAATGTGTCATTTAAGGCCACTGTTTCTGTGTGGATTTTCTGTATGGAGGATCTGTCCATTGGTGACATTGGAGTGTTGGAGTCCCCTACTACGATAGTGTTTCTGTTGATCTCTGTCTTTATGTCTGTCAAAATCTGTTTTATATATTTAGGAGCTCCTGTTTTGGGTGCATAGAGGTTTACTAGGGTTATGTCTTGTTGAATGGATCCTTTTATTATTATGTAGTGTCCTTCTTTGTCTTTTATTGTAGTCCTCTTCAAAGTCTAATTTGTCTGAAATAGGTATTGCTACTCCTGCTTTTTTCTCATTTCCATTTGCGTGAAATATCTTATTCCATCCCTTTACTTTCAGTCTGTGTGTGTCTTTTGGTCTGAGATGAGTCTCTTGTAAACAGCATATGCATGGGTCCTGTTTTCTTATCCACTCAGCCACTGTAAGTCTTTTGATTGGAGCATTTAATCCATTCACATTTAAAGTGATTTGATAGGGCATATTTATTGCCATTTTATTATTTGTATTTCTGATCTTCCTGGGTTAGCTTGTTTTCCCCTTTTTCTGTTTAAATAATCCCTTTTAACATTTCCTGCAATGCTGGCTTGGTGGTAATGAATTCCTTAAGCTTATTCTTTTCTGAGAAGCTCTTTATCTCTCTTTCAATTTTAAGTGATAGCCGTGCTGGGTAGAGCAATCTTGGTTGTAGGCCTTTATTTTCCGTCACTTTGAATATTTCTTGCCACTCCCTTCTGGCCTGCACAGTTTGTGTAGAAAAGTCAGCTGTTAGTCTTATAGGAGTTCCTTTGTATGTAACCTGCTGTCTTTCTCTTGCTGATTTTAGGATTCTGTGTTTGTCTTTAACCTTTGCCATTTTTACTATGATGTGTCTTGGTGTGGACCTGTTTGGGTTCAGCTTGTTTGGAGCTCTCTGCACTTCCTGGGCTTGTATGTTGATTTCCTTCACCAGGGTAGGGAAGTTCTCAGTCATTATTTCTTCAAATACATTCTCGATGCCTTGCTTTTTCTCTTCTTATGGTATTCCTATGATGCGAACTCTGTTGCGTTTGATGTTGTCCCACAGGTCTCTTAAACTATTTTCATTGTTTTTTATTCTTTTTTCTTTTTGTTGTTCCACCTGGGCGATGTCTGCTATTTTGTCTTCTAAATCACTGATCCAATCCTCTGCTTCATCAAATCTACTGGTGATTCCTTCAAGTGTGTTCTTCATTTCAGTTATTGTATTCTTTATTTCTAACTGGTTGTTTTTTATGATTTCTGTATCCTTCTTTAATTCCCCCCTAAGTTCCTTTAGCATTCTTATCATCAGTGTTCTAAACTCTGTCTCTGAAAGGTTGGATACCTCTGTTTCATTTAGTTGCATTTCTTGAGGTTTCTTCTGATCTTTTACTTGGGACATGTTACTTTGTTTCTTCATTCTTGCTGTCACTCTGATTGCTTCGATGTATTAGATCACCTCAAAAGAAAAAAAAAAGAAAGAAAAAAGAGAAAAAGAGGAAAAAAAAAAGGAAAAAGGAAAAAAATAATGGGTGGGGGAGGGGCTCTCCGCCTGCTTTAATCTGCAGACCCCTTGCTCAGCAATAGAGAGTCTTTGGGTGACTGAGCATCAGCTGTTGTGGGGAAGGGCTCAGTGCGTCATGTGCCGACCTCCCTCTAGACTTGAAGTAAGCTTCCCACAATTTGTTGCTGTGTGCTCTGGAACCGTGCTCACTACCAAAAATACTCACAGATTGTAGCAGGCTGTCTGCTGCTGCAAAAAACCCTCTGTGGTCTGTGGATATAGGGGCCAGGGACCAGGGGCTCAGGGTGCCTCTGGCAGCACAGGTCTCGGTGGGCGGGGCAGGCCCCCACGGCACCACAGAATGTGATCAGTGGTCCCCACCAAGTCAGAGCAGCATGCACTCCTGCATCGGCAGCCAGCCCACACAGCTCGCCTGGAAAGCCCCGGCCAAATCACGCACACACACAGCTTGCGGCCCTATATTTCCAGGAAAACTCCCAGTCTCAGCCTGTCCCAATCAGCCACTCGAAGATCAGGCCGAGCAGCCCGACAGCCAGTCGCCACCCAGGCAACTGCACGCGCAGACCTAAGGCAAGTCGCGCACTCCCGGGTTTCAATAAGCAGCCTGTTGTAGTCGGAGCACGCCTGCCAGGCGTTTCCCTGGCTACGCAGCACAAGCAGTGTGGATGGTGGGGATCCAAGGCCGCATGCGCACTCACGCACGCACACACACACGCACTCCTGCGCCAATTCCAGCAGACCAATGCAGTCCTAGACCTGAGCCTCTGTGGGAGGGCCCAGCCCTGAAAAAATAGTGCCCCCTTGTGCACTACTCGTGTGCAAGCTCCACACCAGGGGAACAATGGTCCCTAAAACCTCCAGCTCCCGCACCAAAGGCACTCAGTTCAGTCCTTCCCGGAGGCTCCTGGGCCCCACTCACAAAGCTACTCCCTCCACCAGGAACCAGGTGAGTGCTCACCAGCGAGCGAGTCGGTTTGCCAGCTCCGCTGGTCCTCCAACTGCCCTCAGCCTCACCAAGTTGAGCAAAGAGAGTCCTCACTATTTTCTACTTCCAGCTATCATAGAACTCCTCTTCCTGGCAAAGTAACTCTGGGCTGGTGAGCGCGGTGTCGGGCTGGAGGGTCTCTCCCGCAACCGGATAAGCCTCCCCACTGCTGAGGTGTCCCTCACGGGGTTCGCCGTCTCTCGTCTCCGCCCCTCCTACCAGACTCAACGTGGCCTCCTCTTTAAATCCTTTGTTTAGAGGTTCTGCTCATCTAGTGTCCAGGGAACTTCTGAGGTTGAATATCTTATAAATTATTTGTAATTTTGGTGTGATCCTGGGAGGCATTCGGCACTGCTTTTGTCTATTCTGCCATCTTACTGGAAGTCCCAAATATTTCTTTTAAAATTATTTATCATGGCATTAGTATACACAAGCAATTCATGTGTACTACAGTTCTGCCACCTCCAGAAATTATCTATCCTTTTGTAATTAACACGTTAAGTGCCAACCCTGTTTTGTCTTCCTTTCTGTTTAGCCCGTGATATCCGATTTCACCGATATGCTTTCTCTTCAGTCAGTTTGTGGTTCATGTTCCAGTGCAGTTTAAAACATTTTTCTTTACCCCTAACAGTGACAATGTCAGTAGAAGAAATGTGTGAAAGTGATTCAAGTGAAATTAGGTTTCCTAATAGAATATAATTTTTTTTTTTTAAGATTTTATTGGGCAATTGGGGGAGGGGAACAGCGCTGGAGACTCAGAGGAAGGGGAACAGACAAGTTGCTGTTATTTTGTTCTTCAGCCTAGTTGTGGAGGATGTGGCTTCACTGGTTCAAGCTGGCACCATCATTGAAGAATATAATTTTTTAAATTGTATATCGTCATTCACCGGTGACTGACGTGGTCCGAACGGAAAGTATAGTGTCAGTCACTGGTTAGTGTCAGTCACCGGTGACTGACAGTGGCGCTTAACATGTTAATTCATTTCCCTGTGCCCAGTGCCTGGCAAATGATTTGTTTTCTTTTCCTATAGTTTTGCCCTTTTCAGAAAGTCATGTAAATGGAATCATTCAGTATGTAACCTTTTTTTTTTTTTTAAATTTAGCTGAGCCATCCTGCCACCTGTTGGCAGCTTAGTGACAACTCAGCTCGGGCTGGGCATCGAACCGCTGTTGCTCAGAGCTCGCACTCTTGAGCGAGCTCTTAACCAACTGAGCTACTCGGCCGGTCCCAGGATGTAACCTTTTGAGTTTGGCTTCTTTCGCTTAGCCTAATGCATTTAAGATTTATCCATGTTGTTGCATGTATCAGTAGTTCATTTTTATTGCTGAATACTGTTCCATGGTATGAATGTACTGCTGTTTGTTCATTTGCTCACCAGTTGAAAGCTATTTTAGATGTCTCTAGTTTTTGCAAGTATGAATAAAGCTATTATAAACATTGCATATAGGTTTTTGTTTGAATATAAGTTTTCATTCTCCTGGATAAATACTCAGGAGAGACATTGCTGAGTCATACTATAAGAATAAATTTAACAATAAGAAACCACCAAACTCTTTCCTAAAATGACGGCACCATTTTGCATTTGCCCTAGCAATGTAAGAGTTCCAATGTAAGAGCTCCACTTACTCCATATCCTCACCAGTATTTTTAGTATTTTTAATTTTAGTTACTCATATTGGCTTCAAATGGTATCTCATTGTGGTTTTAATTTGATTTTCCTTAATAATGAATAATGCTGAGCATTTTTCTTCTTGTTGCGTTTATATTGTTTGTTAAGGTGTCTATTCAAATATTTTGCCCTTTATTATTATTTTTTATTTTTCTTATTTTAACTTTATTGGGGAATAGTATGTTTTTCCCAGGACCCATCAGCTTCAGGTCAAGTTGTTGTCCATCAGTCTTAGTTGTGGAGGGTGCAGCTCAGCTCCAAGTCTAGTCCCTGTTTTCAATCTAGTTGCTGGGGGCACAGGCCACTATCCCATGCAGGAGTCGAACTGGCAACCTTGTTGTAAAGAGCACACGCTCTAACCAACTGAGCCATCTGGCCGCCTACCTGCAGCTCAGCTCAAGTTGTTGTCTTCAATCTAGGTTGTAGAGGGTGCAGCTCACTGGCCCGTGTGAGAATTGAACCTGCCACCCTGTTGCTCAGAGCTCGTGCTCTAACCAACTGAGCTATCCAGCCATCCCCTATTTTTTTATTATTATAAGGTTTTGAGAGTTCTTTGTATATTCTGGATGTAAGTCCTTTTTTCATTATGTAATATGCAAATATTTTCTCCAGTTTGTGGTTGTATTTTCATTCTCTTAACACTCTTTCTCAGAGCAGGTGTTAATTTTGATGAAGTCAAATTTATCCTTTCTGTGTTCTCTTATGCATCATGCTGTTGATGTTGTAAAACATCATGTAAAAACTGCTGTGCCAACCAAAGTCACAAAGATTTTCTCTTATGTTTTCTTCTAGAAGTGATCCATTTTAAAGTCAATTTTGAGGGTATGGTGTGAGATGGGGTTGAGATTCATTTTTTGTGTATGCATAGATTTCATACTGTTTCAGTACTGTTTGTTGAAAAGACTGTCCTTTTCCCATTGAATTGCCTTTGTAGTTTTGTAAGAGATCTGTTGAGTCTATTTCTTCATTCCATATTCTGTTCCATTGAGCTAATGTGCCTGTCCTTTTGCCAGTACTGCACTGTTTTGATCACTGCACTTCATAATAAGTCCTTTTTTTTTTAATTGGGAAATTGGGGGAGGGGAACAGTGTTGGGGAATTGGGGAAGGGGAACAGCCAATTTGTTGTCTTTCAGTCTTAGTTGTGGAGGGCGCAACTAGCTCAGCTCGAAATTCAGTCGCCATCCATCTGCCCATCGGCAGCTCACGGCCGCTCAGGTCAAGGTGCCGTGTCCAATCTTAGTTGTGGGGGATGGGGAGGTGGGGAAGTGCACAGCCCACCATCCCAAGTGGGAGTCGAATCGGCAACCTTGTTGTTAAGAGTATAGGCTCTAACCACTGAGCCAGGGGTCGGCAAACAGCGGCTAATGAGCCACATGCAGCTTTTTGGATACGTTCCATCTCAAAAGTTTGCCAACCCCTGGATGAGCTAATCCTGTCTATCACTACAATTTAAAAATTATTTGAGAGCCGTAAATATATTTTTATGTAATTACCATTATGTAAATAATATCCTTTAAAATTTTTATAAATGAAACTATGATAGTTTTATTTTCATTTTCAATTTTACTTCACAGTCACATGTACGTACCCAAAGAGCCACATGTGGTTCGCGAGCCTCAGTTTGCTGACCCCTGGTGGCTCTTCCATCTCAAAAGTTTGCTAACCCTTGCACTGAGCCATCCCGCCGCCCGTCAGCAGCTCAGGGCAGCTCAATTCAAGGTGTCATGTTCAGTCTTAGTTGCAGGGATGGCCGCAGCCCATCATCCCATGTGGGAGTCAAACCGGCAATCTTGTTAGGAGCACGTGCTCCCACCAGCTGAGCCATCCTGCTACCTGTGGGCAGCTCAGCAGCAGCTCATCTCGGGTGCAGCTCACTGGCCCATGTGGGAATTGAACCGGCGACCCTGTTGCTCACAGCTTGCGCTCTTAACCAACTGAGTCACTTGGCCAGCCCTGTAGAAACTCTTGAGATCAAATAATATGAGTTTTTCAACTTCGTTCTTTTTTTTCAAATTGTTTTGGCTTTTCTAGTTCCTTTGCCTTTTTATATAAATTCTTTAAAAATATTTTTATTCAACTTTCAATTGTTTGTTTTTTTTTAACCTCCACCCATTTTTCCCAGCCCTCTTTGGCAACCACTAATCTGTTCTTTGTATCTATGAACTTGGTTTTTTTTGTTTGTTTGTTTGTTTTATGTTTTTTAAGATTTTACATAGAAATTATATGGTATTTGTCTTTCTGTTGGACTTATTTCACTTAACATAATGCTTTTCAGTCCATCCATGTTTTCACAAATTGTTAGATTTTATTCTTTTTATGGCCGTACACACACACGTACACACACACACACACACACACACACACACACACACGACAAGATCAGACAAGCTGTGAACTCATCCTAGAAAAAGTGCTAAATGCTTATTGGTGAATATCACTACGGTCAACTTCGAAGTACTCCCCTTTGGAAGCTGTGCACCAATGCCAACGTGTAGTCCACTCTTCAAAGCAGTTTTGGAACTCTTTTTCTGGAATGGCCATCAGCTGTCGCCGTATTACACTTAATGTCCTGAATGTCATCAAACTATGTTCCTTTCAATATTTCTTTATCTTCGGGTAAAGAAAGAAGTCATTGGGGCCCAGATCAGGTGAGTAGGCAGGGTGTTCCAATACAGTTATTTGTTAACTGGCTAAAAACTCCTTCACAGACAGTGCCATGTGAGCTGGTGCATTGTCGTGATGGCAAGAACCATGGATTATTGGCAAAAAATTCAGGTCGTCTACCTTTTTCACGCAGCCTTTTCAGCACTTCCAAATAGTAAACTTGGTTAACTGTCCAGTTGATACAAATTCATAATGAATAATCTCTCTGATATCAAAAAAGGTTAGCAGCATCATTGCAACAAGTTTGCGAACTTAATTGTCAGACCTCGTATGTAAAATAAAATGGACCATCTTAACTATTTTTAAGTATACAGTTCAGAGATACTAAATACATTCATAGTATTATGCAGCCATCACAACTGTCTTCATAACTCTTCATCTTGCACAACTGAAATGCTATGCCCCTTAAGCAATACTCCCCATTCTGTCCTCCCTCCAGCTCTTGGTTTACATCTTAAAGTTATAACACTGTTAATTTGAATTTATACTTGTTTAGCTTCAATAGCATACAAAAATTCTGCTCCCTTACAGTTTCATTCCCATCCCTTTCAGTGTTGATAAAACAAAATTATTTCTTTATACATTGTGTGCCCCAGAACATACTGTATTTTGCCGTGTATAATGTGCACCCACTTTTTGGCCCATACTTCCCTGGAAAAAATCTTTCGTTTTAATTGTTTAATTCAAATTATTATTTGTTTACATTTAGGTACTTGTTTTTTGTATTATAAAGGAATTATAGCATTTATTTTTTAACATTATGGTACAATCTATTTTATGTAACAAATAATTACAAAACACAAGAACAGATACAAGGTACAAGAAATTTTATGTACCGGTAAAAAAATTACAATATTTGCGCATCATAGAAGGCCAAGAATTCTTTGTTGTTGCAAGTTCGTCACAGGTTCTACAAAACCAATTATATTCCACGGTATTATTTTGTATACAGATATCGTTATAGATTTCTAGAGTTACTTTTAACTCAAAAGCATAAATAAAAGAATTAAAAACATTTATATAGATACGGAATTAGTACTACCCATGTATAATGTGCATGTTTATTTTTTCATACATTGTTTTTTTTATTTTCCCACATATTCCTTTAGTTCTTTCATCATCTTTAAGACAGTTGTTTTTAAGCCTTTGCCTAGTAGATCTGCCATCAGGTCTTTTTCAGTGACATTGCCTGTTGATTTATTTTATTCCTTTGAGTGGGCTATACTTTCCTATTTCTTTTTGTACCTTGTGATTTGTTGTTGTTGAAAACTGAACATTTGATCTAATAATATGGTAACTCTAAAAATCAGATTCTCCTTCTTCCCCAGGGCCTGCTGTTTTTTTTGTTATTGTTTGGTGTCTTTTTATTGTTGTAGGCTGCCTCTGTGCCTTGAGGTATAAACTCAGGATACCCTCAGGTCTTTTCTGAGCCTACCTCTTAACCTAAGTATGCACAGTCACTTTCTACTTTTTTCTGTATATGAGGGTTTTTGGTTTTTTATTTTTATTTATTTTTTTAGAGGCAAAAGAGACAATAGTATATTTGAAAAAATGCTCACAATTCAGTACATTTGAACTTGAGGGCCTGTGTGTGGTGGCAGAAGACTGGTAGGAGAGGACATTCGCAATCGGGCTGTTCATCAGTTGCCTTGTTTGTGCCATGCTCAGGAATTTGTGCTTCCATTTGAAGACAGTAGGGAGGTACTAAAGATCTTAAAGCAGGTCATTAATATGATCAATGTAATTTATAAGTCTAGGTCTTAATAGCCTATTACTAAAAAGTAGCATATTTACTTTCTTTTTTTTTTTTTTTTTAAGCTGAGCCATCCTGCCACCTGTTGGCAGCTCAGCTCGGGCTGGACTCGAACCGCTGTTGCTCAGAGCTTAAACCCTTAAGCAAGCTCTTAACCAACTGAACCACTCGGCCAGCCCTCATATTTACTTTCAATAGTCAAATTATGTTGTTCATAATGATATTGGATGATGATTCTAGCCTTTAGTGTCTGAACGTTAGGGAAAAAGAAGAAACTGAAGGTTGAGGGTAAAAGGACACTGGCCCTTTAAATCTCCTAGAAGTCACTTCAGCTGGAGGTAGTGGGGCTTGCAGCAGTGGAGGGAGATGGAACAACAATGGCTGCTGCCCTTTTTCTTGCATCTCTGTGATCAGAAACAGCAGTCAGTGATTAGAGCACAGATCGTTGCTGTTTGGAGGACAGGGTCCTTTTTGCCATCTCTGGTTTCCTCAGCTGTGTGCAGGCTACTCTAGGAATACGTGCACAGTTTCCTGTCACTGGAGTTGGGGAGTGGGTAGCTGCTGCTGTGCTAAGATCTAAAATTGAGCAAAATTAACTGCAATTTATCTTCCAAATCTTCCCCTGGAAGTTGCAAGCCTTCAGTAGACTCCAGAGTTGCAAAATAGTTATATCAGACAGGTTCTGCCAAGTGCAGTTGTTGTCTATGTGGGGAAGACAGATTCCTGGTGCTTCCTGCTCTACTACCTTTCAGAACCATCTCTGGGCTTTTTTGGGTGGGTTTTTTGTTGTTTTTTTACAACTTTATGTTTTTACATCAGTTTTAGGTTCACAACAAAACTGGGGGAAGATAAACAGAGGTTTCCCATATGCCACCTCCCACACACGTCTAGCCTCTCTCATTATCAACATCCCATCTCAGTGTTCACAAATCAATGAACCGTCATTAACGCATTATTGTCACCCAAAGTTCATAGTTTACATCAGGGTTCACTCTTGGTGCTGTGTATTCTGTGGGTTTGGACAAATGTATTGGGTTGTCGGAAAAGTCATGATGTATTTTTGCAACATAAAACAGAAAAAATACGTCATGACTTTTCCGACAACCCAATATAATGACCTGTATCCATCATTATGGTATCTTACAGACTATTCTCACTGCCCTAGAAATCCTCTGTGTACCACCTACCTATTCATTCCTGCCTCGCCACCCACAACCCCTGGCAACCACTGGTCTTTTTTATTGTCTCCATTGTTTTGCCTTTTTCAGAACATCATGTAGTTGGAATCATCCAATATGTGGTCTTTTCAGATCAGCTTCTTTCACTTAGTCATATGCATTAAAGTTCCTCCATGGTTTCATAGCTCATTTCTTTTTAGTGCTGAATAATATTCCATTGTCTGAATGTACCATAGTTTATCCATCACCTACTGAAGGACATCTTGTTTGCTCCCAAGTTTTGGCAGTTATCAAGAAAAGCTATAAGAAATTGTGTGCGTGTTTTTTATCAACATAAGTTTTCTGCTTATTTGGGTAAATACAAATGAACCACCATCTGGGCCACCCAAGAGTACAGTTGCCACCCATGAAGAAGTTTTTCTTCCACTGAGTTACAAGCACTGCTGCCTTTTGTTTTCCCAACATTATTGTCTTCCAAAGAACCCTCCCTTCTCATGATGGACCTGAAGTAGGAAGCTTCAGTTTTGTCATTTTTTTCCTCCAGCTATGTTTGGGCTTAGGACCCACTTGTTTGTCTTTCTGGTGGCCCAGGGTACCTGTAGAACTTTCCTCCAACACCATATTTCAAATGAATCTTTTTTTTTTTTCCTATCAGCCTTCTTCACTGTCCAGCTTTCCCATCAGTACAGAGTAAGTGGGAATACAAGGGTGTGGGTGACCTTAGTCTTGGTCTCTAATGAGACATTTTTGCCCTTAGTGATCTTTCCTGATTCTTCCATTGCTGCCCTTCTGAGTCTCAGCCTTCTCTTGATTTCTTGGCTGCAGTTTCCATTTGAATTGATGACTGAACCAAGGTAAGCAAAATCTTTTAACAATTTCATATCTCCTTTAATTCAGTGGTTGGTTCCCGAGATAGATAATGTACTGGGTCTTTCATGACTGTCGGAAGCAAAAGCTGCAGCAGTGTTCTACACACAACCAGGAGAGGGCGCTGGCAAGCTTCTTTCAGCAAAGTTGAGGCCTGACCCCTCTGGGAGGTGGCCAGCCCTTGCAGCCCATTGGAATTCATTTGGCCTCAGTGCCTGGTTATCTCGGGGCTGCTTGCCATATTCTGTCAAGGCCTGGACCTGCTTGTACTAGCCAGTGCAGCTTAAGACAGGAATCATATTTATATTTATAACAGAGACTGCTGAAATGCTGTTTAATTCTTGTATCTGAATATCTCAATAATTTTTTCTGCTTTTCTCTCAGGGAGAGGAGATTCAGATAATAACCTTTAACTGGTCCAGTTCTAGTAGTGCAAACTGGAGTTCCATTAATTTGGTTAAATACCTCCATTACTAGAATCCTTGATGGTATTGTAGGAACCATGTTTTATTTGACTTCATAGACTTATTCACAAGATGGTGGTCTTGAGATTCAACTTGAATTCACTTTGACACTAAATCTGGTGTCATTTTTTCCTTTAGCATATGAATTCCCTAAAGCATTTGGTGGTTTAATCATTTCAATTTTAGGGTACTTCTTAGAACTGCAGTCCCAGACCTCATCGTGAGATCTTCTCCCTAAGATATACAGCTATGACTGACTGCCAGGAATGGAAGAGGGACATGCCTTCGAGACTCAGCTTATGTAGGGCCTGTAAATAACTTCGGGCTCTTCTGTGTACAGATTACTGTTGGGATTTGGCCCCATATTTGGAGCATGTACTTGTGGGGCCAGCAAAGCTCCAAGTAAAATGGAGAAGTTTTACTGGTGTCTGGAGTGTGATTACCCTGTCTGCTTTCAGAGCATGGAGTCTTGCCCCATGTCTCCCCAGTGCTAATAGTTGTCTCTCCCTTCTTAAACTTCTCCTGGAAGTAAGTGCTACTCTAACTCTTTCTTTAATTTATTCTTCACATGACATGTATCTCATGCCAGCTTTGTCTCAGTTGTTGGGGATGCAAAGATTGAATACTTTGTAAGTTCTATGTGGGGACAGAGTAGAGAGACACTATAGATCAGAATTTGAGTATATCATTGTATATATAGGAGGTGATCCTGCATTTAATATAAAGGAAGAGTCGGCCAGATGCAGGTGAATTAGTGCTTTCTAAGTAGAAAGATCATGATGTGCTAAGGAAGTAGCCTGATGCTTTCCTGTGTAGTGTTTGCAGTTTCGTTTATAGGTGTCCCCCCCTTATCTGGGGGAGATACGTTCCAAGACTTCAGTGAATGCCTAAAACTGCAGATAGTACTCAATCCTATATATACTGTTTCTTCCTGTATTTGCATACCTGTGATAAAGTTTAATTTATAAATCAGGCACAGAGATTAACAATAACAATAAGAGTTGTAACAACATACTGTAATAAAAATTCTGTGAATGTGGCCTCTTGCTCTCAAATATCTTACTGTACGGTGTATACAGCATGTGTACGTAGCACAAGAAGATTCACAGCTGGGCAGGATGCAGTGGGATGGCGTGATATTTCATCCCATATTCAGAATGGTGTGCAGGTTTAAACTTATAAATTATTTCTGGAATTTTCCATTGAATATTTTTGGACTGTGGTTGACTGAGGGTAACTGGACCATGGGAAGTGAAACAGCAGATAATGGGGAATACTGTAATTGAGGTGTGAATGCTTAGGGAAAATGAAGGCATATGAACCTGGAGAGACAGACAAAGTCTGGATTTCAGTGAGTTCTGGAGGCTGAACTAAGGAAATTCAAGTTATACCAAAACCTGTGGGGACAGTGGGAGGATTATAAGCAGGATAATGAGATGAACAGATTTTCATCTTTTAAAATAAACTTTATTTGTAAGCGTGAAGATAGATTGAAAAAGTGGCAGACCTTTGAGGATAGACCTAACCAGGAAGAATTGAAGTGGCTGTAGAAATGGTGAGGAGAGGGGCAGATATCTTGAAAAAAATATAATGAGTAATTCTTGTGATTTAATATGGGCAGTGGGTGAGAGGGAAGAATCAGAGATAACCCTCAGGTTTCTGGCACGAGTGTTCAGCTCTTCACCAAAACAAAACGTACAGAGTGAGGAGCTGGTTTGTTGGGAGGGATAATCAGATTGCTTTGGGATTTGTTGAGTTTGAAGTGTGTCTGAGATGTTTAGGTGGCAGTGGTTACAAAGGTCTGGAGCTCAACTCACATAGCATGAAAACATGGATTTTTTGGTAAAATCCTGTAATAGCTGGTAAAATTGCAAGATTTGGATGAGGAACACAGAACAATGCGTTCTGTGGAAGATGGCACCATAGGAATGCTACAGAGACAAGCAGAAGAGAACCTAGAAAGAGGTGAAAAGAAGTAGTCAGAAAAATAAGAGAATCAGGAAAGAATGATGGTGTGGAAGCTGCAAGAATAGATAGTTTTAAGGAGGGAGTGATCAGCAGTGTTAGGTATCAGGGCAGAGCAGGACAGGAATATCCACTGGAGTTGTCAATATGGAGGTCATTGAGCCCTTTAGTGAAAACAGGTTTGGTGATCAGCTGGGGCAGGAGCTGAAGTGCAGCAGGTTGAGAGGTAAAGGGAAGAAGGTAGGGACAATCAAAGTAGGCTTGGTTATGAAATCGGGGGATGTCTGTAACCCTCCCCCCAAAACTGGAGCTTCCAATGTGTGTGGTGCTCAGCCTTTTTGGTGTAGGAGCAGAGGCTGGCTTGTTGGTTGGGCCCCACGGTGGTTCTTTTTAGGGAACAGCTATGATGTTTTGTTGCTAGAAGACTTGCAAGATCCGTTCTGTAGCTGTAAGAACAGTGCAGCAGGTCCAAGCCTGGCCAGGTAATGACTGACTGCTCCATGAGCTGAGTTCCGTTGTTTTAATGTTCTGAGATGTTCGTTTACTCAACTGTATCTCTTCTCGGTTCCTGCTCCCTCTAGTCTCTATTTATACTGTTGGATGACGGTTAAAATAAATTTTGGTTTTGGGAGGGTTCATATTTTCCAGCTTAGTTGGGCCTTCAGAACTGCTTGCTGCTATTGCCCCTCTTCCCCTCCGCCAATTCTCTGCAGCTTTTAGTCTTGTCTACCCTTTTCACACCCAGACCTCTCAGATGGTGGCTTCACTTATGCTTCCCTGAGAAAACTATCCAAAAGGAACCCAATTCCCTCACCTCTCCTCAGATCTGCTCACTCTTTCCACATTGCTGTGGTCTCATTGGAGCACAGCCCCTTCACTGCAACCGTGGACTCTGTTTTTCTAAAGGTCTTTCCCTCTCTCACCTGTAATTTCAGCCTTTCCACATGCTTGTCTCCTTAGCTGGCAGACATGCTCCAGCCTCCTTCCAGAACCTACCTCCTCAGGCTGTAATTGCTTTTTTACTTCCATCCTGTCGAGGTTATTTTGGGCTGCGAGCTGACCCACAGCCACTAGGAGCAGCAAAGGTCAGTGTCAGACACAGCCAACCTCCCCTGTGGTAACACAGAGTGCCCTCAGACCTTGCCAAACTGCCCTGACGTGCCACCTGCCTCCTCAGAACTCTGTCCCCTGACTTTGTGCACCCAGGGGCTGCCCCAAGCCCCACCGTGTCAGCTGCTTTTCCCTGCGCCTCACTGTATGTTTCCATGGCCCAGGCTATGGCTGTTGGCCCTGTAGGTTCCACAGTCCCCATGGTTTACTGTCCACCTGGCTCAGTAGTGCTAGTGAAAGGAGGGTATGGTGGAGTGCCAGGTTTGGAGCGGGGGCTGTGCTGGCAGCATTCCTCTCCACCCCAGGACGTCCTCCAGTGCTGCTCAGCTTGCAGTCCTGCAGGAGCCAGTGTCCCTGTGACTCAGCGGGAAGGAAACTCCTTCACTGGTGGCTCAGATGGTGGCCATGCCATCTGGTGAGGAACCAAGGCCACCTCTGTATCAGGAAAGACATCAAGTAACTTTAGCACTTCTCACGATATAACTGCTTTAGCCATATTAACCTGAAGTTGCAATTTACACACATGTTGTTGGGTGTCTTCCTGGTGCCCAGACTTGGGCACACTTTTCATGTACTGGGTAGAAGTACCTCCCTAAAGCATTTTGAAGTAGGGGAGTACCCATTCATAAAATGAATAGGGAGGCGGCAGCTCTAAGGATCTTCCTTTATAATTCCTCAGGAGTAATAATACTGTACCATACCAGTCTTTGCTTTTAGTAATAAGACATCAAATTAGGTTTGGAAGGAACCTTTGATCTTCCTAAGAATTAAAGTTGCCATGTTATTTTGATAGTTTTGGTTTTTTTAAGATTTTTTTATTGGGGCATTGGGGGAGGGAACAGCGTTGGGGAATCCGGGAAGGGGAACAGACAGTTTCTGTCCTTTTGTTCTTCAGTCTAGTTGTTGTCCTTTTGTTCTTCAGTCAAGTTGTGGAGGATGTCGCTTCACTGGCCCATGTTGATATTATCATTGCGCTCTTCCCGGCTGAGGCAGATGAGTCGCCGGCCATTGGACGGCTGCTCAGGCAGCTCACAAAAGCTCACGCTCACTGCCGGCCAGCCCCACTGCAGCCTACACCATCGCCGGCAACTCACGGCAGCCCAGCTCCAGGTCGAGCTGTTGTTCACCATCTTAGCTGTAGAGGGCATAGCGTCACTGGCCCATGTGGGATCTGAATTGGCGGCCCTGCTGCTCAGAGCTTGCACTCCCAAGCCAACTCTTAACCAGTGAGCCACTCGGCCAGCTCTTGATGGGTCTTTGTTAATCTCCTTTAAGTATTTAATTTTTGTCACTTATTTTCTGTTGTTGTATGCCTTTTCCTTTCCATCCTTTGCTCCACATGCCCCTCTCAACCCTAGTCTTCCCGCCAGTCTCCACTGGATCAATGGTACAGGACAGAGAGCCAGGCACACTAGTGTCTCCTCTCCTTGCCCTCTCCCCACTTGTCAGCTTTTCCATAGTCGCTCACAAGGATATTCTGAAAACCCTTGTGCCCCAAGCACAGACTCCTTTACCTCTGCTTTTGCATTTTCTGCCTGAAAAAGTCCTTAAAAGTCCTCAGGCAGAAGTGGAGGGTGCCTTTTTGGTCTCTTCATAGGTTGTCTCTTCATATACCAACCAAACCCAGGTTTGCTTGGGTGCCAGAAAAACTGAACTTTATTTGAACGAAGGATATCAACACAGACAGTACTTCGCAATACTATTTTTACAGCAGTTCGTTTAAAATATGAGGGGCAATGAGGAAGGTGCATTTAAAAAGCCTGATGACATTAGAGCCAAATTAAAGGGAGTTTTCAGATCAGAAATTACCATTTATTGTCAGAGAGCCTGATGCAGGCATTCATGGCTTCCAGAATTCCTAAGCTGGGTGAATAGGTCATATTGTGACTGCCTTACTGAAAAGTGATTTGAGGCCAGTGAAATCTTATTAGGGTTAGGGGTATTTTGGGATCCTTAATATTTTGATTTTCATTCTGTGAAATTGGATTTTATCTTATAATTTCAGTTCATCTAAATGTTGTGTTCTGTTTATGTGATATTTGACTGTATTGTTGACTGTTAGGGAAGCTCAGCATTGTAGGTTTCTCTCTGCATTGTGGTGCACTTTTGTGAAATTTTTTGTACTAAAAATGTAGACTAAAGACTATTCTGAAGATTTGAATAAAGTGAAGACATTGCGTCACAGAAAAAAAAAGAGGTCATTTCCTCCACAGTAATCCCTCAGTGTCCACAGTTCAGCTGTCACCATGATGTCGTCCCACCAAAGTGCTTGTGGGTCACCAGTGCCCTCTTCTTTGGCAAATCCAGCGACCCCATACTGTCAGCCTGCTTTCCTCTCTGCAGCATCTGACTTTGTTGCTAATCCCCTGTCCTGAGCTCCTCCTCTCCAGGCTTCCCTAACACCATTCTCCTGGGTCTTCTTCTTTCCCCTCTGCTCCTTCTCATTCCCCTTTGGCCCAATAAAGTGAGGTGCTTTTGTGGTGTTGTCCTGGGTCTTCACTTCCTCTGCTGTTGGTCTCTGGGCTCTGATATTCACTGTCATGGTTTCACCTAACTCCTTGCTAATAAATCCAGCTGTGGTCTTTTTCTTCAGTTTTAGACCAAACTATAACTAAAACTAGACAGTGCGCTTGACAGAAACCTTTTCAGTGTATTCCAAAAGTACCACAAACTCAAAATTTTCAGTTAATATATTTTCCCCAAACAGGCTAAAACCCCGACAGTAAACCTTGACTCTTCCTTTTCCTTTACCCCTGCCCTACTGAATCTGGGCAAGTTGTCAGGTTGACTGACTGTCCCTGAGGGTGACCAGCAGCATTTTGTATGTCCAAACTGTCATTGCCATCCCCGCTGCTGCCACCCAAGTTCACAACTTTGTTCTCTCCCCTGAGCATTCCAGTGTCTGCCTCCATTTTCTTAGGTCTTCCAGAATTGCTGAATGTCGGCCTGAGCATGGTAGTCCTTTCCTCAGTTGCCCTCCAATGTCTCCAAAGTAGCATCCCACCTCTTGGTGGTCAGGGCCCTTTGGAGTCTTGTCCCAGATAACTTTCAACCTTGTGTCTCACAGCCTCTCTAGGAGCCATTTCCCAAAGCTCTGTGAAGTTCTGTACTTCTGGGGATGTACTTGTGCTGTTCCTGCTCTAACTGCCCATTATTTTTTATCCTTTCCGCCTAGAAAATCCTTCAGAGCCCAGTGTAAGGTCTTCTCTGTGAAGTCTTCATCTTCGAGTCTATATGTTTATGGATTTCTGAGAAGTAGAACTTGACTGTAACTTCCTTAGTAATGACTGCTATTTATGGAGAAATTACGGTGTGACAGTCAGTGTTGTATACATTGTGAATACTAGAAGCAGATGGTTAAGAGCACGAGCTTTGGGGGTTGAGTCCCAGCTCTGCCATTTACTAGCTCTGTAATCTTGGACAAATTATTTACCATCTGAGCGTCAGTTAAGTCTGTGGGTTAAATGTGCTTGCCTGAGGGAAAGTAAGCAGTACATGGTCGCTGCCGCCACTATCCAGGGTAAAATTTTCATTCTTCCTCACCCTTGTGAGATAGTAAATACATTATCGTGCCTGTTTTACAGGTGATGAAACCGAGGCTCAGGGAGGCTGGGTAACTTGTGCTGCTTCCCCAAACACACAACTCTGGGAATTGTGGCTTACTCATCTTTTTATTACAGAATACCTTTAAACTCAATAAGCCCTTATTTAATTGAATTGAAAGATGAATTTGGAGTCCAGGGTTAGATTGAGAGAGAAATTTGTAAGTTGTTACCTGCACAGGGGTGGCAATTGAAGTCATTCTCTTTTAAGTCCTGACATCATTGAGAGTCCACACATTTCAACCATTCCTTCAGCAATGAGTTGTATATTGCCACGTGACAGATGGCAATTATTATCTTCAACTGTTACTTAAGTCTTTTGTACAATTGGCTTGTATTGTCTCTTCCCAGCTGGATTGTAAGCTCTTTGAGGGCAGAAGACTGTACATTGTCCTACTTGACGAGTACTTGCTATAATTTAAATTAAGAAAACATTTTTTTCACATTTTCCAAATAAAATGTATTAAAGCTGCACCTCTATTTGCTCCATTTCTTATAATCCAAGCCTCTGTATCCTATAGGATTCTAATACGCGTTTGGACCTTTGAGTAAGTCACTGACACAGGACCCCCAGTTCCTGTTCCCATCCTGCCATCTTATAGTTGGAGAAACTGAGGGCCACGTTCCAAGTTGTTCTCTCCTGATAAAGTGTTCACTAAACAGCTTGATCAAGACTCAAGATCCTTAGGGTATGAGAGTTTTAAGTGCTTTGTGCTTTTCTTTTGACAGAGCTGAAAAACTTCAGCTGCTGAATCATAGGCCTATGACTGCTGTTGAGATCCAGCTGGTGAGTGAAGGAGGCCTGAACTTGGGCGGTTCCTGGGTATGAGATGTAGAAAGCATGATGAAGGCTGAGAACAGACAGCCAGCAACTGACATTTCTTGAGAAGACTGCTGGACCACCCCATTTTATAACTGAAAGGAAACCTCACTGATTTGATCCGAGCTAGTATGGACTTAGGGAAGGTGGAAGACTGGAGGAAATGTAATTCCTTCTATAGGATTTGGGCCTGTGACTTGGTAGCAATTTATCTCCCCTGATGTCCTCCCCATTCTGGCCAGTGCTTCCCTGTAGGGTTATTGCCAACCCAGATGTTGCATGAAAACATTAGATTCAACATGACTCTGGTGTAAATCACCCCCGACCCCTCACCCTTTGACCTACTCTTCCTGAGTTCTTTTCTTGATTAGTGGCGCATCTGTGCACTTTCCCACATGCCCTTTTTCTCTCTCACCCTCCTGGCCTAGTCTCCCAAGGCAGAAACCTGGAAGCTATTCTCTTCCTTTTATCTCATGTTCAGGTTCTACTGCTTCCGTCTCCTCTTAGTCTTTCTTCTCTCCCCGCAGTGTTGTATTACTTTCTGTCATCATGTCTCAACTCAGCTCTTGGAGTTACCCTCTCACCATTTTCCTGCCCCGAGTCTGGTCCCTCCAGTCTATCTTCTATACCACCATCACAGTTCACTTTCTAAAACCACATATTTGATTATCTTATCCCCCTGCATAAAACCTCTCTTTGGAGCCTCATTGCTTGGGAAGTCTAAATTGCAGTTATGGCAGCTGGGGTAGGACACAGAGGTGGTGTGAGGGGCATGTGAAAATGAGGCTTGGTAACAGACTGAATGGTGGCCGCATTGACACGCTTGGCACTTTCTGTCTGTTGTACAGAGCAGAGAGCATCATTAAGCTGAATATACTGGGCAGGCCATTTAACTACCAGTAAGAAACTGTGCCTGGAGAATTAATAAAATGAGAATAAAACTTTCCAAAGTCAGTTTTAGAAGTACAGCTCTTTGTCAAATTTCCTGCAGAAAAGTATGGAAGAAAATGGCCCCAAACACCTTGATCTTTAGAGTTGCTTAAAAACAAACAAACAAAAAACCCTTTAAAGGATCATGGTATCTCCCCTGCAAGGTAAGTAAAGGATGATGGGGTATTTAATTTTTGACTAAAACTTACTGTCTTTGTGGTGGTGTTCTACCCTTCAAAATGCACTCAAAATTGAATTAGAAGAATTCTTTCCACAAAGGGTGCCTTTCTAGGGGAACTGGCCTTTAGGCTACATAGAGAGTCTTTTTTGTGCCCTCATTCTTCTGATACATTCGACTGTTGTGGAGATTCCACTTAGAAAAGAAAAAAAACAAACAAAACAGCAAGAAACTAATCCATGTCCCTCTGGGTTAAAGATCACATGTCATGTCTCCTCCAACTTTAATCAGTAACGTATGTTATTCATGGCTTAATGACAGATGGAGAGAAGAGATGCAGAAGGATTAGCGTGATCTCATCCCAGAGCCTGTAGAAAGCTGTCATTACTTGGTGAGATTAACTGCTCTGAAGAGTGCCTGCTGTATGCCAGACGTGGTGTGGGGCTTTGTATATGTCGTCTGTAATGCCCCACCATAGTCTTGGCCAGCGAGAGGCTGACTTGGGTCTGATTCAAAGTCTTACTGTGTCCCTCCAAGCCACGTGCTTTTCCATGGTGAGAAGATAGGTGCGTGTGGCGTGCCCTCAGACTGTTTGTTCTCAGCTTTCCATGGTAAAAATGGTGTATGTTGTTTCCTGGTAGTTGGACCACTTATAGCCAGAATTTTCCCAGACTGGGATTTGGCTATAAAAGATAGCCAGTCCTTTACCAAGGCTTGTAGCAGTATCTCTTCTCACCAGAGAGGGATAAGAAATTAGGTTTTCACATAGAGCGGAAAGTGCCAAGGACCTGAGAATGTCCCCATGTGAACTTGACAATTATTTATTCATCCTAGGTCCTGAAGCAATCCCAGCATCTAACATTTGTTAGTGTTCAGTTTTTGAGGCTGAAGCCTCTCTTTTCCAGTTATACCTCAGCCATGATTTGTTATGATCCTCAGAAGCATAGGTGACTGCTGTCTGAAGAAATGAGGAAGCCACCCAGCCTCTGACTTCTGCCATTCCTGGTTGTGTTTTCATTTGGGACAGCCCTCTGGTCGGAAGACAGGACAGTGAACCCCATCACCTCACAGGCCACTGTTGTGAGGCACTACCCATCTGTGCCTGTGAAAATTTAGTGAATATAAAAGGTCTTGAATTATATATAGTTTTATGGCTTACAAAACACTATAATGTGTATTCTCATTTGGTCCTTACTATGGGCATTACTTTCATTTTATATTAAAGGAAATTGAGATTTACAGAGGTTAAGTGAACTTAACTTTCAGCTATTCTGGGTCAAATAGCTGAAAGTGTTAGTGGCTATTAGATTTTGAGATGTTTTGAGGAAAGTAGGAGGTTAGGTTTGGCAGCGTAGAATGAGAAAAAGCCATTTTGGGAATACACCAGCTCAGTTTGACAGCTCCTGGGAATTGACATAATACTGGTATATGAATTTTTTTTTTTTTTTTTTTTTTTTTTTTTTTTTTTT
>NW_017732586.1:276120-282813 GCF_001890085.2 Hipposideros armiger
CGGCTGCTCAGCTCGGGCTGGACTCGAACCGCTGTTGCTCAGAGCTCAAACTCTTGAGCGAGCTCTTAACCAACTGAGCCACTCAGCCGGCCCTTTCTTTGTATATGCTTAAAAATGTTTATCGTTTATATTGACCTTATGTGCAAATACTTTGTATTTTGAAATTTCATTTGCCTTTGTATTCTGAACAGCTCGAAACGTTTGGTATCTGAGAATGTTGAGGTGGTGCTTTGTACTTTTTTATTTGGGCTCTGTTTCTTATGTATTGGGAAGAAAAGGTGAAGAATAATATAGTTATTATCATTTACCCTAGTGATCTAAGATGGGTTAGTAAGATTTTGGTTTCTGAAAGTTTCTTTTTGCATGTATTTCTTTTTTTTTTTTTTTTTTTTTTTTCTGAATGCAGCTTAGGTTTTCTTCCTGTGACTGGGAATCTTAGGTTGAAAAGAAAAGTTCCTGTTTCTAATTATCCCTGAGGGCCTGTACTAACCAAAGCTTCTGCTCTTGGAGAATTTGGCCAAATAGAAAGCACATCAGCCCTGTTACCAAGAACATACCTAGCTGACAACTAATTTTAGTGTTGCATCTGCCAAACTCAACGGGGATGAAGGAAGGTGGACTGTTTGGTGTTCTAAAAAAGAAGGCCTCTCAGAGGTCATATAACCAACTCCTTTAGACCAGTGGGCTCTAGTTTGCATCTGTGAGAGGAAGTGACAGAAACCTCCTGCTGGAGTGTGTGGTGTCCTAGAAAGAGCTGGGATGCAGAGGCAGGAGGCCTTGCCCTGCTTGCTGTGAGGCCCAGTGTTCCTGGGATGGTGAGCCTCAACCTGCCTGTAAATTGTCCTGACCTGGTGTGCAGTGTTTTCGAGAAGCTGGTGGTCGTGGTTCCGGGAAAGCCCCTGGCAAACTGGGCACGGCACATCCTGGTGGGAGGTCGTCCCCATTCTAACCATGGCTCATGTCTTCTTTACTCTCTTCCCTGCCACGGGAAGCAGTTCGTCAGCGACTGCATGCGCCAATTTTTCAGATACTTGGAGACATTCTTCTCAGGTGGAGATCATCTGTTCTCAGGATTAAACCAAACTGGACAGGTCCCTCCTTCCTTTCCCTTCATTCTTTGGAAGCAGTCTGTGTGAGATTAGTGCCTTTTACACACACCAGTTTTCCATGTTGATTTTAAAAATGAGTTTTTGAGGATTGTTTCTTGTTCAGTAGAGCTGAGCCTTTGAGTCTAGAAAATGGTCATTTATTTCATAGCATGGTGGGAAGTAGCTCCCACCATTGGATCTCCCCACTCTAGAACACCCAGGGTTATTCTCTAGTTCTGGAAACATCTTTGGACTGAGATGAATGAAGAGACCAATGTTTCGCCAGGAGTTTGCAGCATGATTTTGGATGTGTCACTTGACTTCTTTAGCTTCTGTACTATTTGTAAAGTGAGGCAGACTGGTTTCAGGATTATTAGCTTAGCCTTTAATCTTTCTGTACTTAAATCTGCCAGGATTTCTTTCTAGAATTCTTTTTGGTCTTAGTTGCCAGATGTCAGCGATTGCTGTGGGAAATCCCGGAGAAGACCCTGGACACCTTTAGCTGGAAGCTGTTTGTGATAGACGCTGATGCCAACAAGTGAATGTGCAAACAGATGACTGTCTGCACACTGCTTTAAAAGGTGGCTGGCTGGCTGTGCATTACATTTGTATCCATTAACACCTCGAGAACTGGAGGCGAGGAGGAGAAAGCTGGCCTATGACTGTGGCTGTTACCTTTGTGTTCAGATTTCCAGAGCTATGTCAGAAACCAGACTAGTGAAGCTATGTGGGATTGTTTCCTAGCTGTCACTTGTCGCACTCCTGCTCTGCCAGTGCTGGAGGGGACCGAGGCTGAGTGATGTGCTAGATTGGAGGCATGGGAGTTGGGCAGGCCTGGCCTGGAATTCTGACTCTGCCCCTTACCAGAGCTGCTGGGAGGAGAAAAGACTGGTATGAAGTGCAGAGTGCAGCGCCAGGCCTGCGAGCTCCCACAGGGCTGTTAGCACCGGGGTGAGTGAGGGTTAGGGAGCTACACAAGTCACCTGGCGCACAGCGGCGGTCATTAGGTTAGCTGTTGATGCAGTTCCTAAGTTACATGTGTGCTGGCTGTGAAATACAAGCATGTACAAAGCACATTTCACTCTCCAGAGGTCAGTTTTTGTTGCATATACAACATATGCACATGCACATGTGTATAGAATTGTTACGGTTTTCTTTCTATTTACAGAAATTTGCTAACCTGCAACTTTTTTTCACTGCCCCATTTTGAGCGGTTGCACTGGCTTACCCTGGATTTGAGCTGGCTTCTCCCTCCTGTGGAGCCACGGTGGAGAGGACCTAGACACCTGAGTTGGCTCAGGTGGCCCCAAGCTCTGTGTCCCAGAGGCTGGGCTGGAACTGGAACCCACATGGGTGGCTCAGCCTCTGAGGGTTTTTTTCCTTCTGCAGATGGTGGAAGAGAGTGAGGAACGGCTCACAGAGGAGCAGATCGAAGCGCTCCTCCACACTGTCACAAGCGTCCTGCCTGCAGGCCCAGCTGCTGAGCAGAGGAAAAATACCAACTATGACGGGACAATGGACGAAGAGGACCCAGAGTAGAAGAGCGCAGCTGGCCCATGCATCTCAGGATTTTGAAAGGCCAACAGCCATTGTGCAGACATAGAAGATTGTTTGTTTAGTTTTACCCTCTACCCCAACAAACCATTTCATGGTTAGTTGGGTAAATCCCAAAAATAAGCCTTTCTCAAAAACAAGATGAAAAGAAATACTTCGCGTCTGGGAGAAGAAACCTGGTGAAGACAGGCTGAGGTTGTCAGGGCAGAGAGCTAAAGAAGGGAGAACAGAGTCAAAGGACAATGACTGTGGAACCCTCTGGTAAAAAACATTTCTTCTTTGGCCTTTGGCACAGTTGTGGGGAAGTTCCTGTACACAGCTGGTAAAATACTTGCCTTGCCTTTGATGAGCTGTGTCCTAATTAGTTTCATCTGCTTCCCTAGACCCTTCCCAAGCAGGGGCACAGAGTGCTATTGGGGTGAGAGCCCAGGTGTGAGAATCCTGTCAGGTGGCTAAAATTCCCAGAGCAGCGTCTGGTTAAAATGAGCCACTCAGCTTGGCTTGCCTTGCCTTCAGGAATCTTCCTCTAGAGACCAGCAGAGATCAGAAAAGAACAGGCCTGGCCCACCCACCCTCCATCAGGCCTGAAGGCTCCCCCTGCTGGCACGGGCTTTGCTTACCACTCACTGCTCAGTCTCTTGTTAGGATGCAGCTCATTCCAGCTGCAGGAGGCCTTCCAACTGAGTGCCTGGCACCGGAAAGTCACACAGTGCTGGATGCCTTTCTAACTGCCCTCAGTTTTCTGCCCCACAGAAATCCAGGGCAGGCCCTGCCTGTGGAGACCTCCTGAGCTTCATTTGCACCTTTAAAAGGTATAATTATGTACCTCTTTTCATAGAATATGAAAGAACTAGAGGTTGATTAATAAGAATTTGAATTTGTTGACTGTTGCAAGGTCGGTTTAGTTTTTTAAATTAAACTTTTAGAATACTTACTCCATGAAGAGCTTGTTAATACTCAAGCATTGGAGAGTTTAGTAGCTCCAGATACCTGGTTGCCTTTGGTCCTAGGAATATTGCTAAAAAATCCAATTTCCCACATTCACTCTGCTCCCTATTTGGGGAAGAAAATGCCCAAAGACATTAATTTTCTAAATTGGTATTAATTTTGTCATATGATTACCTATTTTTAATGCTGCTGTTAATTGGATTACTTCTCACTTCCTTGTAATTCCTGGGTTTTCATCCTTTCTTCTTCCTCCTCTCCCCTAATTGTAATTATGTCAGTCTTAACCTCATCATCTAAGGATCAAGGAAGATCTGTTCATTGGCAACATTGAAATTAACAGTTTTATTTTATTTTATTATTTTTTAATATGTGGCCATCAGACACCCTACAAAATATTTACAACATTATTAATTATATTCCTCGAACTGTTTTTCATATCCCTGTGGCAATATTGTAGTTACCTATTTATGCCGTCTAATCCCTTCCCTTTCTCATTCCCACCCCGCTCCCAACTAGCAACCATCAATTGTTCCTCTATATCTCTGAGACAATTTCTGTTTACTTTGCTCGTTCATTCAGTTTTTTAGATTCCAACAGGGCATTTATTTTGAAATGTTTCTTGAGTATTGGGAATTTTCCCAGGGGCTGTTGATTTATTAGTTAAGACACACATGTACCTATGTATTGTTTCATTTTAACCTTGAGTGTGTTAGATGCTTTTGCTTGATGTAAATCCATCGATAATAAATTGTTTCCAAGTGACTGCCAACTCCTGATATTTTTATAAATCTTTGAAGCGTTTGTTTTGCCATGGATAGAAAGAAGTAAAGTGCAATGTGACTTAAAGTTTAAAATGTGTGATTTTAAAAAAAGTTGAATCGACTTAGATCTAGATTCTGTGTTGGATTTCAGGAAGATTTTCAGTTTCTGTGTTTGGGACATGAATGCAGATTCAGTTTCTGTAAACCAGGCAAGGTCTGGAATACTTCACCTTTATCAGAAACCTGTGTAATATTCTTGTCGCATTAATAAAAACATTTTAGAAATGTCAACAAGAAAACATCCAGCCTAAGAGAAAGCTTATAAGAGTTTATTTGAGCCAAACTGACGACAGTTGCTGGGAAGCAAAGTCTCAACGGATTGATAAAATGCTCTGGAAAATGGCTGTTTTGCAACTCATTTTATACATTAGAATCAAAGGAGGAGGGTTACATGAAATCTGGTTGTAGATTAAGGGGGTGGGAGAAAGCAAAGCGGGGCAATCTCTGGGATTGGATAAAAAGTAAGAGACAGGTACTTTCACATAAGTAGGTACAGGATAGTTAATAGTTTACTTTTCACAGCACATAGAGATGGTAATCAGGGGACAAGAATAATAATGAGGGATTCTGTAGTTTCTGTTGGGGTCACTGCTCCTTAACAAAACTTAGACAAAAGGTTTTCGTTCCAGAGACTTTATGAGCCAGGCCTGGTGACTGTCTCTCTCTCTCTCTCTGCAAGAGGAAAGATCAGCCCCTAAGTCTTGGTGGGTGAGGAATTTATAGTTGAAGCTGGATACAGAAGCGGAAAAAAAAGCGGTTAGTGTGTAAAAAGGAAAAATGGTTAGTTTATCTTATTTTAACAAACTATAAAACATAGGTTATTATTTTTATCCAGCCATAATACATAACTCGCTTATCTTCTTAACAGGCTATAAAACATGACTTGTTTATCTTTTCCTAACAAGCCATATGCTTTGCTTATCTTCTACTTTCTTGACAAGACAATTTGTTATGTTTTTGTGCTGAAGCAGGAGTTTTTAAATTCCTCTGGGCGGGGGTACTCTCCGAAATGAGCTTGCTTAGCATAGGGTCTGGGCCTGGGTCTCTCTCTACATTTCCTTTTTTAGTTGCTGAGGATAGGGGGGCAGGGTGGAAGGATTACTGACATTCCAAGGGAATGTTATCCTAGATGCAAAAGACAATATTAACAGGCTCACTTAAGTTAGAGATTAACCTTTGTCAAGGAAGCTACAGGCTAACAATGTGACTTCCACTCCACGGCCCACCTTAGTGAGGAATTTTTATATTCACGCCATCCTATGTGGTTATTTTCAGTCCCCTAAGCATATCAGGTTTAACCTGTGGCCCTTTTCTGTCCACAGAAATAAAAAGTGAACAATTTACACAAGAAACTTAACCAGGATCACATCTGGGAAAGGAACTGGGGAGTTCGGGAGACTTGCTTTTCATTTTACATCCTTTGGTACAGTTTCAGTTTTTGACCATGTGACTGTCCTTTAAAAAGAAATCTGGGAGGGCCGGCCGAGTGGCTCAGTTGGTTAAGAGTGCGAACTCTGAGCAACAGGGTCACCAGTTCAATTCCCACATGGGCCAGTGAGCTGCGCCTGAGCTGAGCTGCCTATGGGCGGCCGGATGGCTCAGAGGTTAGAGCGTGTGCTCTTAGCAGCAAGGTTTCCAGTTCGACTCTCCCATGGGATGGTGGACTGTCCCCCGCCCTCCCATGCCCTGCAACTAAGATTGAACACGGCACCTTGAGCTGAGCGGCTGCGAGTTGCCAACGGGCTGCCGGATGGCGACTGGACTTGGAGATGAGCTAACTGCACCCTGCACAACTAAGATTGAAGGACAACAACTTGGCTGTTCCCCTTCCTCAACTCCCCAACACTGTTCCCCTTCCCCAATTCCCCAATAAAATCTTAAAAAAAAAAAGTCCTTTTCCGTGTTGTTCTTGGCATCTGTGAAAGTTACTGAATGTGCAGTTGACAGTTAAATTATGACCCAAACATGGGGGCTGACACTCAGTTGAGTCAGTGCAGTGTAGGGGAGCTGGGACAGTCTCTGTAGCATGATAAGAGAAGAATTCCAAGATGTCCTAATTAAGTTACAGTGGGCTAGAAAATGGGAGAGAAGGACATTAATTGGTTAAGAGCTGAAACCAAGACAAGACTACTCATATTCCTGAATGTGTGTTGAAACTGTGACTTGACTTTCAGCTGCTCTTTTGTTGGGGAGCAGGTCGTTAACAAGAACTGAGACAAAGAGTTTCGTTCCAAAGGCTTTATTTACCAAGCTTGGTGTCCGTCTCATTTAAGAGAGAGAGA
>NW_017732586.1:283978-286226 GCF_001890085.2 Hipposideros armiger
CTCTTTAATTGCGAGTAGAAAGGAAGTTTAAATGTTCTCTTCCCCCTTCGCCGCTATAATATTGGACTCGTGGCAGAATGTAAACCAAGTAGCAGAAAATCGGTAATGATTCGTCAGAATGAAGGGGCCATAGATTAACACATTTAGTTATGCCATTTGTGCAAGCAAACCAGGTATCGGGCGGAGCCTGTAAGTATTTAGAAGGGATAATGTTTTCTATGTAGGAGTCATTAAACCATAGGATGGACTTGCAAAGAGAAACAGGGGGAGTTGGGGAGGGCATATGCCTGGCCGAAAATGCAAGTTCCTTGCCCTTGCAGACTTCCCAGTGTGAGAGCAGGTTGAGCCCATGCGCAGCTGTTACGAGGGACAAAAGGGAGAGCAGAGTTAACCGTGCCCAAGCCCAGGTAATACGGCAGCTTGGGGTCCAGGCAGAGCCAGCAGTCCTGGGCTTCCTCGGGGTTCGTGGAGTTGAGGAGGGCATGAACTGAAATTAATATTTGAAAGAGTGGAGGAGCCCGGGGACTGGAGGTCAGAGTAGCGGGCGGAGCGAGATTAGCGGCTGGCAGCTGTGGGCGCCTGGGAGGGTCAGTCGTACTGGGGATGGAGAGGTGTTCGGGGTTAGGGAGTGCCGGTAGTGATGGAAGGACTGGGATGGGGAGGATAATGTCCTTGTTGGGGCCTATGGGTTGTGAGGGACTACGGACCTCGAATCTCTGAATAGTAAATTGGGTCCCTAAATCCGGTCCAAAGAGATAAAGACGAAACCCCCATGTTCGTCCTTTGTCCCATTGCTTGGAATTAGGCTGGAGAATAGTAATTTTGAGAGGGTTACAGGTATTTAGGATTTTGCAGGACTCGTTGCTGGTGAGACTAATGTGGATGTCTTGGTCCTCATTTTTCCGGGATGCTGCAGTCTCACAGCCCCAAGAGGCGTAGAAATGTACATCCTGGCCCTTGCAACGGGGTGGCCCGTTTGCCGGGCAGGCATAGAACTGAGTTCCCCGAAGCGTTTTGATTAACTAAATTCCGACAGTTGGCGCGGACGCCTATTAGACCACCCCTGGCAGTCGTGGGGGGTGGCATCTGAAAGGGGATGTTTAATTTACAAAGGTCAACCAGTAACTGGACAAAGGTATCCCCAGGAGGTCTTATATGGGTGGTTATAATAGTTTCTGTCCCCGTTAGTCGTATTTCCCATTTTTCTGATATAGTGGCATGGGGGTTTTTCGAGTGAGACCGGCTAGAAGCAGCTTGGAGTAGAAGGAGAAAGATTAAGAGGGGACCCTTCCCAGTCTTATCTTTTGATCGCCGGGGCTGCTGAGTATTTTCCATCTCTCCCCAGGGTCCAGTGGCGCAGGTTTGACTTGGGTGTGGTGTATCCAAGTGGGGATCCCAGCAACCTTGAGCGCGGTGGGGGTGGTCAAGGTGACAACGTAAGGTCCCTTCCAAGTCGCCTGGAGGGTTTTGGAAGGGATGCGTTGGACTAGGACAGGTCACCAGGCAGGAACGGGTGGGGTTGTAGGGGCCCATTGTCTGGTTGTGTGGCTTTGATGATCGGCAGCAGCTCAGTCTGGAGCGTCTGTAAGGCCTGGAGAGACTGAATTAAAAAGTGGTTAGAGACTTCAGATAGAATCTCAATCTCTAACCAAGGGAGGAGCGGGGGAGGCCTTCCCTATAGGATTTCAAAAGGAGTAAAACCCACTCGGTATGGGGTACAGCGGACACGGAGCAAGGCTAAAGGAAGCAAATCTGGCCACCCAGCACCAGTCTCTAGAACAAATTTAGTAAGAGTCTCCTTTAAAGTTCTGTTTATCCTTTCAACTTGCCCTGACCTCTGCGGCCGATATGCACAATGAAGTTTCCAAGAAATATGGAGGGCCTTGGCTAGCAATTGAGAGACATTAGCCGTGAAGGCTGGGCCATTGTCGGACCCCAGGTACCGGGGCAAGCCAAATCGGGGGATGAGCTCCTGAAGGAGTTTCTTAGCGACGATGGAGGCTGTCTCTGTCCGGGTGGGATAAGCCTCTACCCACCCGGAGAAGGAGTCAACAAAGACTAGTAAATACTTGTAATTGTATTTGCTGGTGCAAATTTCAGTGAAATCTATTTCCCAATGCTCTCCAAGGTGACTCCCATAGAATCGAGTTCCCATCTGTCGTGGGTGGGGGCTGGCATTAACTTTAGCACAAGTAAGACATCTCGAGGTGATGTCTTGAGTGAGGGCAGAGAGGTCTGGGACCTTGAA
>NW_017732586.1:288556-303279 GCF_001890085.2 Hipposideros armiger
TTAGACTGGCTTTGTCTTCCGAAAATGAGATTTGGGCTCCTAATTTTCTTAGAAGGTCTCGGCCTAGGAGTGGATAGGGGCATTCTGGTATTACCAAGAATGAATGAGTAACTGTTTGGGCTCCTAGATCGACAGTTCGCTTGGTTGTCCATGGGTAAAGTTTATTTAGGCTTCCCGTTGCCCCCTGGACAGCAGTTCTGACAGTCGAGAGGGGCCCCTGTGGCTTGGTCAGAACAGAATGGGCAGCTCCAGTGTCAACTAGGAACCTTATAGGGTGGCCCCAGACTTGGGCATTTACCATGGGCTCGCGGGGGCTGAGGGGTATTGAGCCCTGACCCCCTCAGTCTTCAATATCTCCCATGGCTAGGATGGGCTTTGGATTAGGTGTTCGGAGCTTGCGAGGGCATTCGTTTTTCCAGTGTCCCTTCTCCTTACAGTAGGCACATTGGTCTAGAGATAAGCCTGGCCTCTGCTTTGGTCCCCCCATAGGGCGCTCTGTGTGGGGCCGCGTTATGAAGCCCGAGTTATTTTGAGATGCCAAGGCTGCAATAGTGAACTTTCCTAGCCGTTTAGTGATGGTTTCCTCAGGGGAGTCCCGGTTGTCAAAAACCTTTTGGGCTATGCTCAGGAGCTCAGATCTATTCTTTCCCTGAAAACCCTCCACTGTTTGGAGTTTCTTTCTAATGTCTGGGGCCAACTGGGACACGAAAGCTAAGTTTATAGCTGCCGCGTTCTCAGGCGCCTCTGGATTGATCGGAGTATAAACTCTATAGGCTTCAAGGAGGCGCTCAAGAAAAGCAGAGGGGAACTCTGTTTTACCCTGAATAACCTCACCTACCTTGGTCAGATTAGTGGGCTTTCTAGCTGCTGATCGGAGTCCCCTCAATATATGCTGGTGATAAGTGTCCAGACTCCCCTTACCAACATCCATAGTGGGATCCCAGTCTGGTCGCTGGGTTGGAACTAGGCGTTGGAGCCTGTCAGAATTCATGGAGTCACTGATGTCTGATCCTGGTCCGAGGGCGACTTTGCGGGCCTCCTGCAAAATGTGTTCGCGCTCCTTGGAGGTAAATAGGGTTTGGAGGAGCTGTTGGCAATCATCCCATGTGGGTGTATAGGTCCGGAAAACGGACTCCAAAAGAGAAATTAAAGTCTGGGGCTTCTGAAAAAGGAGGATTCTGATGTTTCCAATTGTATAGATCAGTGGTGGTGAAAGGGACATAAATAAAGCTCCCCCCAGGCTGTATCTGGCACAAAAGCAAAATAGCCGCAGGTCCAGGGAGTTCAGAGACCGATGGAGCAGGGGACTGGGAATCCCCGCCAGTGAGTGCATAAGGAGAGCCCCTTCTCGTAAGCGAAGGCGATAAGGGAGGGAGTGCTTTGGAGGAGGCAGGGGGCTCGGGTACGGTGGAGTCGGGAAAGGGTTCGGGAAGTGGAGGGTAGATGGGAACGGGGGAAGGGCGAGGGTATGGAGGAAGCGGCGGGGGAAGGGACGCCGGCGGCAGCAGAAGCTGTGGCTCCGGAGGGTCCTCGGGCATTTCTTGTAAAACTGGTGGAGGGTTTTTAGATTTAGGCGCGAGAAGCCCTGGGACTCGTGCAACTAGCACCGCTCCGAGAGAGGGGGTCCTGATGGTATAGGAAGTTAACCATTTAGGTGGATTCTGAATTAATTCTTTCCAAATGTCGATATAAGGAAACTGGTCAGGGTGGCCTGGACGTCCCAGGGTGATGTCCCAGATGGCCTGAGTAATGGCCCTATCAAAGGTGCCAGCGGAGGGCCCCCCGATATTGAATGCGGGCCAGTCAGTTTCACAAAAAGTTCGGAGACGGCTCCAGGAGAAACGCACGCCATATTCTGCTTCTCTTTCCTGTGGATAAACGTCACGGAAATGACTTAAGATGCATCCCAAAGGAGAAGAGGGGAGGGACTGAGAGTTACCCATCTCTCAAGAACAAAAATTAGACGGTGAAGGGAAAGACATCAAACAGGTTACTTAGTGAGAGACTAGACGATTAGAAGGAGAACAAAGATGAACACGGCGCCAAAACAGAGAGAAAAACAGTCAGACCGCCTCCAGTAATCCAGAGGGGAGGACCAGGAGTCACGGAACGCAACGCGACTCAGATCTGACTCAAACCAGCGGGAGACTCGCTGCTGTCGCAGGGTCCCCCCGAACTTAAGGGTGAAAGCCGTGTCCGGCTCCCTTGAAGTTCACCCAAAAATCGCGATCCCAGACCAGATGAGGCCAAAGAGACCTCTTACCTTCAAAGGATTTCCCGCATAAAGTCTTTGGAACGAAGGGGACTGCTGCAGAACCCAAATTGCACTCCTGGGGAGGCCGACTTAATTCTCGGGGTCCTGGAACTTCTTCAGGTCAGCCACCCCCTGACAAAAAGTCGGCGAGCCCCAAAGGATGCGAGATGGCAGTCCAATCTCGCTGGGGCCTCCAGAAAATGTTGGGGAGCAGGTTGTTAACAAGAACTGAGACAAAGAGTTTCGTTCCAAAGGCTTTATTTACCAAGCTTGGTGTCCGTCTCATTTAAGAGAGAGAGAGAGAGACGGCCCCAAGTCCTTGCAGGTGGGGAATTTATAGCTGAAGCTGGATACAGACCCAAAAAAATAGCGGTTAGTGAGTAAAAAGAGAAAAAAATTTTAACAAACAGCGTTAACTTATCTTCTAGCTAGCCATAAAACTTGGCAGGTTTATTTTCTTCTAATGAACTATAAATCAGGACTTAATTACCTTTTCCTAACAACATAGCTAACTTACCTTTCCCTAACAAGCTATAAAACATACCTAGCTTATCTTTTTCTATTCTCTTGACAAGATACTTTGTTAATTTTTGCTGAAGCAGAAATTTCTTTCATTCCTCTGTGCGGGGGTACTCTCCAAAATGAGCTTGCTTAGCCTAGGGTCTGGGCCTGGGTCCCCACACTTTCAGCACTTATCCAGAGGACACAGCCGACCGCTGGATGCCACATTTCGTTTACCAATGATTTTGGGGCTTGCCCACAACCAGTCCAAAACCAAGTACTTCTTACAGGCTGCGCACCTATCCCTGAACTTTCTCCACTTCAGCTCCTACCCTCTTGTCTACGGCTGATGTCAATTCTTTCACAACAGCTTAACTCTTCCTTCCCCAAAACTTCTATAGGGGAGCTCCATCAGCCCCAAAATGGTGGCCATGCTGTCTTCATCCAGCCCCACTGCCAGTGGTTCATACCGCACGTCACAGGACCTGGTGCTTTTCCTGGCCAGGACAGAGCCCAATAAGCCCTTTCAGAAAAACGTGTGGCCCCAAAGGTGGTTGTTTAACAAGCAGATGAGGGAGTCAGGGCTTTGAAAACTAATGCCAGCATCTGGCCCAGTGACTGCAGCTAGATGGATTTCTAGGTCTACCAGCCTTTGTAATTTGACTTCCATAGGCTGTCAGTTCATTTTTTTTTTAATTTCAATGGGAAAGTTCTGTTTTTTAACACGGAGAGATTTTAAAAATTACCTGTCAGGAAGGTACTACTGAGTTCTTAAAAAATTAAGTTGACTTCCAGTTAGATGTTTACCCAAATATTTAACTTGCCTCTTTTTGCTGAAGTCAAAGTGAAAGGTTTGCCAAGGGGAGGAGGGGTAATGAGAGACACCAATATTCAAGCAAACAAGTTTATTAACCTGCCGGGTTGAGGCGATAAGAGGCGTCAGCCCCGACTAAGGGAAGGGTCTAGTTTTTATAGGGTGGAGTAAGTAACCGGTGGCAATGGTTATTGATGGCAACGGCTGGTGGGGGCAACATGTTGCTGGGGGTTTTCGGAAAATTTCTACTCATGCCAAGCAGTATATGGATAATATATTGCCTGCTGGGTTTCGTGCCAAGCAGGATGCGGGGTGTGTGTGCGCGTGTTACTGCATGGCTGAGCCAGCCTCTAGGGCGTACAGTACCTTACATAAAGTATGACCCACTGCCATCTCAGATTTGCCCGTTTATTCAGGGCTCATTCATTTAAAAATGGGTACTGTTTCCCTAAACAATCATTGTGTGGCTGTACCAGCTCCCAAGAGCTTATATATACCCTAATCACAAGCAAAATAAATTAATGCTCCAGTGTATAAACCAATTTAACACCTTTCATGTAAATTGATTATTTTTTAGTAAACTATAAAATAGACTGTGTACCCTGAAAAGAATTATCAAGCTTATTTAATTACACAACAAACAAAAGAGATAAAGGAAAGCAAAACAGCCTAGAGAACCTTTTATATATTTTAAAAGTTGAGATATAATTCACATACCATAAAATTTACCCCCCTTTTTTTTTTTAGCTGAGCCATCCTGCCACCTGTTGGCAGCTCAGCTCGGGCCGGACTCGAACCGCTGTTGCTCAGAGCTCAAAACCTTGAGCGAGCTCTTAACCAACTGAGCCACTTGGCCGGCCCCTAAAACTTACCCTTTTAAAGTTTACCATTCAGTTATTTTGAGTATAATCAGAAGGTTGTAAAACCATCACCACTATCTAATTCCAGAATGTTTTAAATCACCCCCAAATGGGGAGCAGTTACTCTCTATCCCCATTTCTCCATAGCCCCGGTGACCACTAATCTACTTACCGGTCTAAAAATACCCTGTGCTTTACCCTTCCCTCTCTCCCTCCAAATTCTTGGCAACAACTGATATTTCTATTTTACCCAGTTTTGCCGTTTTCAGAATATATTGTTGGAATTGTAACGAAAAAACATCCAGCCTAAGAGAAAGTTTATAAGAGTTTATTTAAGCCAAATTGACAATTGCTGGGAAGCAAAATCTCAACGACTGAGAAAATGGTCTGGAAAATTGCCGTTTTGTAACTTATACATTAGAATCAAAGGAGGAGGGTTACATGAAATTCATTGGTTGTAGATTAAAGGGGTGCAAGAAAGCAAAGTGGGGAAATCTCTGGGATTGGATAAAAAATAAAATGGAGAGACACACTTCTTTTACACTGGTGGGCACAGAATAGTTAATAGCATTTTACAGCACTTAGAGATAGTGTTTGGGGAACAAGATAACAATTAGGGATTTTGTAGATCCCTGCTGGTGTGGTGGGTTGTGCCCCCTGGGGGGTCTGGAAGAAGAGATTACTCTGATATTGCAAAGGTATGTTATCTTAGATGCAAAAAGATGACTGACAGTCTCACTTAAGGTAAAGACTGACTTTTGTCAAGGAAGCTACAGGCCAAGGATGTGACTACTGGCCACGACTCACTTTTAGTTAAGGATTTCTATGTTCAGACCATCCTATGTGATGATTTTTCAGTCTTCTATGCTTGTCAGTTTTAATATGTGGCCCCTTTTCTGTCCACAGAATCATACAGTATGTTTGGATTTTTCACTTAGTATTATGCATTTAAGGTTACTCTGTGATATTTCATGGCATGATAGCTCATTTCTTTTTCGTGCTGAATAGTATCCCTTTGTCTGAATGGACCAGTCTGTTTATATATAGTCACATACTGAAGGATATCTTGGTTGCTTCCAAGTTTTGGCAATTATCAAAAAATAGCTGCTACAAATGTTTGTGTGCAGGTTTTTGTGTGGACAGAAGTTTTCAATTCTTAGGTAAAGACCAAGTAGTGTTGTTACCGGAGAGTGGGTCCTCTCAGTGTGATGTCCAGGTTCTTGGCATCTCAAGGAAAGAATTGAACGAGACACAGAAATAAAGTGGTGAAAAAGCAGTTTATTAAAAAAAAAAGTACATTTCAAAGAAATAGAAACGGGCCCAAGCAGTAGAGAATGGCTCAAGGGCCCATTATTAGAAGAAAAATTACACTCCAAAGAGTTTGGAGTGGGCCGAGCAAAAGAAGCTCAAAAAGGCGCTGACTGGCCAGGACTTGGATTTTTTTATTCCTTTTTCTCTAGAATGGGCTGTGCCTCTCTGGGCGTGGGACCACTTGATTGACACCTGTGATTGACAAGAGGCTATTACCTCATCTTTTTAGACTGCCCAGGTGTGAGTGGCTGCTCTCATCTATTTGTGTAATTGTATTCATTTGTTTCTCCACAGGGGTAGATTAATTACAATGAAAAGGGGAAGTTTTAGGTGGAGAGGGGAGATCTTTTGGGTGGTTGCTTGCTGTGGGTTGTGTTGGACGTGCAGGAATCCAGAGACCTAATGCCTGCCTCTAACTGCCTGCCTTGTTTTCCCCTTGAGAGACGCGATCCCCATAAAATCTCTATGGGAAGTTGAGGGACAGGAGGTCTCTTCTTCTGTATCTGCTTCCTGCTGGGCAGGGGTGTAGAGCTGTCCCTGCCTATTGGAGGATTCACAGAACTCTCACCCTGTCTGATCTCAGATGAGAGAAGGGGTCTCGAGATCCGCCTGGAAGACCATGTTGGCATCTTTGGTTGTGACTGACAATCTTGCTGGGGTATTATCTGTATTCCCAAAACCCCTGAATAAGGAAAAATAGATTTTAATTAATAAATCCGTTAGCTCTCATGGAACCTGTAGCCATTCAACCAGTCATTCAGGTGGCATCAATTTTCCAGGAGCTGGGCCCTGAATGGGTTTAAAGAATCAGGCTTACTGGCCTGGGGAAATGTTAAAACCTATTTAGTCTCTGGGGTGGAATTATTCAAGATTTAGGTCTAGAATAGCTTGGGGGATGTTGGGAAGTCACAGGCTTTTAAGTAGGGGTAGGAGATTTCTATGATTCAGATTAAAAACAGTCTACTGTTTATGATTAAGAAACTGATTTACAAAACAATCAAGAAGCAGGGGAATAGGAGATTTCTATGATTCAGGCTAGGAGCAATCTTTAGGATTCAGAAACTGATTAGAAGAGTAATCAAAACCAGGGGCTAAGGAACTGAGGAACTAGGGAAGAGGAGACTTAACATTTCTATAGGAAAGAAAACTCAAAAGTTTTTCAGTGAGGGGAGTGGGGGGGTGGAAGGCAGGTGGGGGAGCTACTCATTTGGTCGTAACAGTGATAGTTGAATCATATGGAAAGAGTATGTTTGTTTTTGTAAGAAACTGCCAAACTGTCTTTCAAAGTGGCTGTACCATTTTTCATTCCCACTAGCAAAGAGTGAGAGCTCCTTTGTTCCATGTCCTCACCAGCATTGGTCTTTTAAGTGTTTTGGGTTTTGGCCATTCTGATAGGTGTGTAGCGGTATTGCATTGTTGTTTTATTTTGCACTTCCCTAAAGACATGATATTCAGCATCCTTTCATATGCTTATTTGCCATCTCTATATCTTTTTTGATGAGGTGTCCAGATCTTTTGCCCACTTTTAAATTATTTTTAATTGATATTTTAAGAGTTTAAAAAAATATATTTTGGGCCGGCCGAGTGGCGCGATGGTTAAGAACTGGCTTGGGACGCCAGAGGGCCCCGGTTCGGATCCCACATATGAGAGCCCTCTACAGCTAAGATGCTGAACAACAGCTCGACCTGGAGCTGGGCTGCCGTGAGTTGCTGGCGACGGCGTAGGCTGCAGTCCCTGTGGCAGTGGGTTGCCATGGGCTACCGTATGTAGCCAGAAGCCAGCGTGAGCGGCCAGCAGCCAGCGTGAACAGCCAGCAGCCGCAGTGAGTGACCGTCCAGAAGCTGGCGACTGATCTGCCTCGCCCGGGGAAGAGCACAATGATGGTGCCAACTTGGGCCAGTGAAGCACCGTCCTCCACAACTAGACTGAAGAACAAAAGGACAGCAACTTGTCTGTTCCCCCCCCCCCAATTCCCCAGCGCTGTTCCCCTCCCCCAATTCCCCAATAAAAATCTTAAATATATATATATATATATATATATATATATATATATTTTACAAATTCTTTATCAGATATGTGTTTTGCAAATATTTTCTCCCAGGCTGTGGCTTGGTTTTTCATTCTCTTAACAGTGTCTTTCACACAGCAGAAGTTTGAATCTTTTTTTTTATTCCATTGTGTATACGTGTAAGTACCACCTCTTCTTTATCCAATCATGTATCGATGGACACCTAGGTTGCTTCCATATTATGGACATTGTAAATAATACTGCAGTGAACTGAGGGGTGCATACATCTTTTCAAATTAGTGTTTTTGTTTTCTTCAGATAAATACCCAGAAGTGGAATTGCTGTAATGTATGGCAGTTCTATTTTTAATTTTTTGAGGAAGCTCCATACTGTTTTCCATAGTGGCTGCATCAATTTACATTCCCACATGAGAGTTCCGTTTTTTTCCACACTTGTTATTTGTTAATTTATTGATGATAGCCATTCTGACAGGTGTGAGGTGATATCTCATTGTTGTTTTAATTTGCAATTCTCTGATGACTAGTGACGTTGAGCATCTTTTCACATGTCTGTTGGCCATCTGTATGTCCTCTTTGGAGAAATGTCTATTCAGGTCCTCTGCCCATTTTTTAATTGGAGTGTTTTGTTTGTTTGTATTTGGTGTTAAGTGGTATGAGTTCCTTATATATATATTTGATATTAATCCCTTATCAGATGTATCATTGGTGAATATCTTCTCTCATTCAGTAGGTTGTCTTTTCGTTTTGTTCATGGTTTCCTTCACTGTGTAAAGACTCTTTAGTTTGATGAAGTCCCGTTTATTTTTTCTTTTGTTTCCCTTGCTTGACAAGACTAATCCAAAAAAATATTGCTAACAGTGATGACAGACTTTACTGCCTGTTTTCTTCTAGAAGTTTTATGGTTTCAGGTTTTATGTAAGTCTTTACTTAAATAAGTCTTTAATCCATTTTGAGTTTATTTTTGTACATGGTACAAGAAAGTGTTCTAGTTTCTTTTTCTTTCTTTCTTTTTTTGGATGTATCTGTCCAGTTTTCTCAGCACTGTTTATTGAATAGACTATCTTTGCTCCAGTTTATATTCTAGCCTCTTTTGTCTTAGATTAATTGACCATATAAGTGAGGATTTATTTTCGGGCTGTATTCTAGTCCAATGTTCTACATAACTTTTTGTGCTAGTACCATACTGTTTTGATTATTGTAGCTTTATACTGTAGCTTTATACTGATACTAAGGAATGTGATAGCTCTCACTTTGTTTTTCTCAGCAATTCTTTGGCTATTCAGGGCCTTTTATGGTTCTATATAAATTTTAGGATTACTTGTTCTAGTTCTGAAAAGAATGACATTGGTATTTTGCTAGGGATTGCATTGAATCTGTAGATTACTTTGGTTAGTTTGGTCATTTTAATGATATTAATCCTTCCAATCTATGAGCATGGTATATTCTTCCATTTATTTGTATCCTCTTTATTTTCTTTCTTTAATGTTGTGGGGACAGCTACCCACAATGAGACCGACGATGAAAAGAAGTACACAGAGATGTGCGGGTGGAGTGACCTTGCCCGATGCAAAGATCCTGAAGTTCGTCCGCATCTTTTATTGATGGAGACAGACAAAGCCCTATATAGAATTTGCATAGCAAGCAGATGTGTGGTGTAAGCGATCAGTACATAGGGAGGTCCCTTGTTCCCTCCTGACTCCCGCTACATCTCTACTATCTATCCTTGGCCTGTGCATGTACTGTTCCTTTCCTACCTAGTCCTTGAGCGGTTACCAGCCACCTTCGGCTGACACATACCCAAGTTGCTGTCCTGCTCTGACCTTTCAGAGCAGGTGTCCAGCAATATTGCAATTCAGTGCTGTGTCCCTACAAATGTCTTACAATTTTCAGAGTACAGGTCTTTCACCTCGTCGGTTAAATTTATTCCTAGGTATTTCTGTGGTGTTGGTTGTAACTTCTTTCATTTATGATTTTATTTATTTGGGTTCTGTTTTTTTTTTTTTTTGATGAGTTTGGCTAATGGTTTGTCAATTTTGTTTTTTTCTTTTCTAAGCAACACCTTTAGTTTTATTGATCTTTTCTATTGCTTTTTAAAATTTCTATTTTGTTTATTTCCACTCGAATCTTAACTGTTTCTTCTGTTTACTCTGGGCTTTGTTTGTTCTTTTTTTTTCTAGTTTCTTTAGGTATAGAGTTAGATTCTTTATTTGGGGCTTTTCTTGTTTCTTGAGGCAGGCCTGTATAACTCTGAACGTCCCTCTTAGAACTACTTTTCCTGCATCCCATAAATTTTGAAAAGTTGTGTTTTCATTTGTTTCAAAATAGTTTTTAATTTCTGCTTGATCTCCCCTTTGACCAATTGATTGTTTAGAAGCATGCTGTTTAATCTCTACATATTTGTGTTTTTTCCAGTTTTCTTCTTGTAGTTGATTTCTAGTTTCATGCCATCGTGGAAGAGATACTTGATAGGATTTCAAACTACTTGAATTTATTGAGGCTTTTTTGTGGCCTAATATGTGATCAATCCTGGAGAATGTTCCATGTACACTGGAAAAAATGTGTATTCTACAGTTTTTGGATGAAATATTCTATAAATGTCTTTGATCCATCTGGTCTAATGTGATATTTAAGCCATTATTTCCTTATTGATTTTCTGTCTGGATGTCCAATCCATTGATGTAAATGGGGGTATTAAAGTTTCCTACTACTGTATTACTGTGGATTTCTCCCTTTATGTCCATTAATAACTGCTTTATATATATATAGGTGCTCCCATGTTGGGTACATAGATATTTATGATTGCTATATCCTTGCGGACTAAAAAGAGGTTCTAAGGAAAGTAACCTCACAGGGTATCTGATCATAAATTCCTAACTGGGCGAGTTGATGGTGGGTAGTCTGCCCCAGGCCTATAACTTCTTTAGTAAAAGCCTTATCTTTCCCTTCAGCAAGTCCTGTCCATTGTTTCTGTGCATCTAGGTTAACACACCTTGGAAATGCCTTCTTTCATACCCTTCCTTCTAATACCTGACTACCCTTTCAGACCCTTCCTTTTAAAGTGTTCAGGAGAGTACATAACTACCCTATAATCAGATACCCACGTGACCACCCTCAAGAGGTTAACTGGCCTGGAATCTGCTCTGTGCCTTGCTTTGCCCATCTTCATGTAATCTCCCTTAATCACAAATGCGTAAAAGAAACTGCAGATTTATTCTCGGAAGCATTTATCTCATTCTGTTGAGATCCTTCTTGCAGGTATATGCTCTGGCTTAAATAAAATTTTATAAAAATTCTTTACAGGTTTGGATGTTCTTACACTGACATTTTCTTTTTGGATTTGCCCCTTTATAGTTATGTAAAGTCCTTCTTTGTCTTTTTACTTTTTTTTTTTTGTTTTAAAGTCTATTTTGTCTGATATGAGTATGGCTATTCCACCTTTCTTTTTGTTTCTATTTGTATGGAATATTATTTTTTCCAGCCTTTTACTTTCCGTATGTATGTGTCTTTTGACTTGAAATGAGTCTCTTGTAAGAAACATATAGATGGATTATGTTGTTATTTAACTTTAATTTTATTTTATTTGAATTTGTCCACATATTTTATTTTGGATGTATATAGATTTTCAAGGTCAGAAGGAGAGTAATGTCTGCTTTTCCTGTTACAGCTGTATTTTTCAGCTTAGACGAAAACAGTTCCAGGGCAATTCGCCCTCTCCTGGCTTTCTATCTATGTATGTGCATCTTTTTTTTTTAAATTAGTTTCAGGTGTACAAAACAATGCAATAGTTATACTTTTCACCCCTCACAAAGTGACAACCCCCTCCCCCAATCCACCGGCGCCCCACCCCCGATATCATACATGTCTATTACAATTCGATTGACTCCATTCCCCACACTATACTCCACATCCCGTGACTATATATAAATATATATGTATTAAATTATAGTTGATATACAGTATTATTCAAAATCAGCTTTAGGTGTACAGTGCAGCAGTCAAGCATCTACACCATCCATGAAGTAGTCTCCCTACCAAGACATGTGTCCATCTGACACTGTACAAAATATTTACAACATTATTAATTATATTCCCCATACTGTCTGTCATATCCCTGTGGCAATATTGTAGTTACCAATTTATGCTGTCTAATCGTTTCCACTTCTCCCCCATCCCCACACCCCTCCCATCTAGCAACCATCAGTTTTTCCTCTATATCTCTGAGACTATTTGTTTACTTTGCTCATTTATTCAGTATTTTAGATTCCACATATAAGTGAGATCATATGGTATTTGTCTTTCTCCAGCTGACTTATTTCACTTAACATAATGTTCTCTAGGCCCTTCATATTGTTGCAAATGGTAAGATTTCATTCTTCTTTGTAGCTGAGTAATACTCCATTGTGTAAATGTACCACAGTTTTTTAATCCAGTCATCTACCGAAGGGCATTTCGGTTGTTTCAAGTCTTGGCTATTGTAAATAGTGCTGCAATGAACATAGGGGTGCATATATTTTTTCAACTTAGCATCCTGGGTTTCTCTGGATAGATACCTAAGAGTGGAATTGCTGGGTCATACGGTAGTTCCATTTCCAGTTTTTTGAGATACCTTCATACTGATTTCCATAGTGGCTGCACCAGTCTGCAATCCCACCAATAGTGCACCAGGGTTCCCTTTTCTCCACGACCTCACCAGCACTTGTTTGTTGATTTATTGATGGTAGCCATTCTGACCAGAGTGAGGTGGTATCTCATTGTGCTTTATATTTGCATTCCTTTAATGATTAGTGAGGTTGAACATTGTTTCATATGCCTGCTGGCCATCTGTATGTCCTCATTAGAGAACTGTCTCTTCATATCCTCTGCCCATTTTTTAATTGGGTTGTTTGTTTTTTTGGTGTTGAGTTGAATGAGTGTTTTATAAATTGTGGATATTAACCCCTTATCAGATATATCACTGACAAATATCTTCTCCCATTCAGTAGGCTTCCTTTTTGTTTTCTTGATGGTTTCCTTTGCTGTGTAAAAACTTCTAAGTTTGATGTAATCTCATATGTTTATTTTTTCTTTTACTTCCCTTGTCTGATGGGATATATCAGTAAAAATATTGCTCAGGGTAATGTCTGCAAATTTACTCCATATATTTTCTTCTAGGAGTTTTATGGTTTCAGGTCTCACATTTAAGTCTTTAATCCATTTTGAATATATTCTCATATGTGGCGTAAGAAGGGGGTCCAGTTTCAATTTTTTGCATGTGTCCGTCCAATTTTCCCAGCACCATTTATTAAATAGACTATCTTTATCCCAATGCAAATTCTTGCTTTCATTGTCATAGATTAAAAGACCATATATGAATGGATTTATTTTTGGGCTGTCAATTCTGTTCCATTGATCTGTGTGTCTGTTTGTATGCCAGTACCATACTGTTTTGATTACTATAGACTTGTAGTATGATTAGATGTCGGGTAGCGTGATACCTCCCACTTCATTCTTATTTCTCAGGATTGCTGTGGCTATTCGGGGTCTTTTATGGCTCCATATAAAATTTCGGATTATATGTTCTATTTCTGAGAAAAATGTTCTTGGTAGTTTGATAGGAATTTCACTGAATCTATATATTGCCTTAGGCAGTATGGACATTTTAAGTATATTAATTCTTCCTATCCATGAGCATGGTATGTGTTTCCGTTTATTTGTATCTTCTTTAATTTCTCTCTTCAGTGTCTTATAATTTTCTGAGTACAGGTCTTTCACTTTTTTGGTTAAATTTATTCCTAAGTATTTTATAGTTCTTGAAGCAACTGTAAATGAGACTGTTTTCTTAATTTATTTTTCTGATAATTTGTTATTGGTGTATACAAATGCAACTGATTTCTGAATATTGATTTTGTATCCTGCTACCTTACTGAGTTCACTTATCAGTTCCAATAGTGTTTTGGTGGAGTCTTTGGGGTTCTCTATATATACTATCATATCAGCTGCATATAATGACAATTTTACTTCCTCCTTACCAATTTGGATGCCTCTTATTTCTTTTTCTTGTCAGATTGCTGTGGCTAGAACTTCCAGAACTATGTTGAATACAAGTGGTGAAAGTGGGCAACCTTGTCTTGTTCCTGATCTTAAGGGGAATGGTTTTAGCTTTTCCCAATTGAGTATGATGTTAGCTGTGGGTTTATCATATATGGCCTTTATTATGTTGATATGCTCCCTCTATTCCCACTTTGCTAAGAGTTTTGATCATAAATGGCTGCTGAATTTTGTCAAATGCTTTTTCTGTATCTATTGATATGACCATATGATTTTTATTTTTTATTTTGTTGACGTGATGTATTACATTAATTGATTTGCAAATATTGAACCAACCTTGCATACTAGGGGTGAACCCCACTTGATCGTAATGTATGATCTTCTTAATGTATTGCTTAATTCTGTTCGGTAATACAATATTTTGTTAAGGATTTTTGCATCTATGTTCATCAGGGATATTGGTCTGTAGTTTTCTTTTTTTTTGTAATGTCTTTTTCTGATTTTGGGATCAGGGTGATAGTGGACTCATAAAAAGTTTTTGGGAGCCATCCCTCCTTCTGGATTTTTTGGACTAGTTTGAGTAGAATAGGTAATAATTCTTCTTTGAATGTTTGGTAAAATTTACTTGTGAAGCCATCTGGTCCAGGGCTTTTGTTTCTTGAGAGCTTGTTAATTAACGATTCAATTTCCTTGGTAGTAATCAGTCTATTCAGATTTTCTGCTTCTTCTTGGTTCAGACTTGGAAGGTTGTATGCTTCTAGAAAATTGTCTATTTCTGCCAGATTCTCAAATTTGTTCACAAATAGTTGCTCTTAGTATTTTCTTAATTTTTTTTTGTATTTCTGTGGTGTCTGTTATTACTTCACCTCTTCGTTCCTGATTTTATTAATTTGAGTTTTCTCTCTCTCTCTCTCTCTCTCTCTCTCT
>NW_017732586.1:303677-324399 GCF_001890085.2 Hipposideros armiger
TTAAAGATTTTTATTGGGGAATTGGGGGATGGGAACAGCGCTGGGGAATTGGGGAAAGGGGAACAGACAAGTTGCTGTCCTTTTGTTCTTCAGTCTAGTCTTGGAGGATGTTGCTTCACTGGCCCAAGTTGGCACAATCATTGCACTCTTACGGAGCGAGGCAGATCAGTCACCAGTCTGGACGGCTGCTCACGCTGGCTACACACAGTAGCCAATGGCAACCCACTGCAGCAGGGGCTGCCGCCTGCGCTGTCACCAGCAACTCATGGCAGCCCAGCTCCAGGTTGAGCTGTTGTTCAGCATCTTAGCTGTAGAAGGCAGTGTCACTGGCCCTCATATGTGGGATCTGAACCAGGGTCCTCTGGCGTCTCAAGCCAGCTCTTAACCAACGCACCACTCGGCCGGCCCTCAAGGTTTTTGATTTCTTCCTTGATCTCATTGTTGACCTATTCATTATTTATTAACATGTTATTCATCCTCCATGTATTTGTGTGCTTTCCAGTTTTTTTCTTGTAATTGATTTCTAATTTCATAACACTGTGGTCAAAGTCTCTTGATATGATTTCAGTATTCTTTACTGAGACTTGTTTTGTGGCCTAACATGTGGTCTATTTTGGAAAATGTTCCATGTGCGCTTGAGAAGAATGTATATTCTGCTGTTTTGGGGTGAAATGCTCTGAAAATATCAATTAAATCCAACTGGTCTAATGTGTCATTTAAGGCTGCTGTTTTCATATTGATTTTCTGACTTTGTTGTCATTGGTGTGTTGAAGTCCTCTACTATGATAGTGTTACTGTTGATCTTTTTCTTTATGTCTGTCAATATCTGTTTTATATATTTAGGGGCTCCTATATTAGATGCATAGATGTTTACTAGGGTTATGTCCTCTAGTTGGATTGATCCCTTCATTATTATGTAGTGCCCTTCTTTGTCTTTTATTATATTCATCAATTTAAAGTCTATTTTGTCCAATATAAGTATTGCTACTCCAGTATTTTTTTTGATTTCTATTTGCATGAAATATCTTACTCCACTTCTTTAGTTTCAGCCTGTATGTGTCTTTTGATCTCAAGGTGAGTGAGTCTCTTGTATATAGCATATGCAAGGGTCTTGTTTTCTTATCCATTCAGCCACCCTATGTCTTTTTTTTTTTTAAGATTTTTTTTATTGGGAAATTGCGGTAAGGGAACAGCGCTGGGGAATGGGGGAAGGGGAACAGACAAGTTGCTGTCCTTTTGTTCTTCAGTCTAGTTGTGGAGGACGTTGCTTCACTGGCCCAAGTTGGCACCATCATTGCGCTCTTCCTGTGTTAGTCAGTTACTCTCTGGCCATCGGACAGCCGCTCACGGAAGCTCCTGGCAGCTCTCACCAGCTGCTGGCCACGCATGGTGCCCTATGGCAGCCCACTGCAGCAGGGGCCACAGCCTATGCCATCGCAGGAGACTCACGGCAGCCCAGCCCCAGGTTGAGCTGTTGTTCACCATCTTAGCTATAGAGGGCATTGTCACTGGCCCTAATGTGGGATCCAAACTGGGGCCCTGCTGCTCAGAGCTGGCATCCCAAGCCAGCTCTTAACCAACGCACCACTTGGCTGGCCCCACCATATGTCTTTTGATTGGAGCATTTAATCCATTTACATTTAACATGATTATTGATAGTGCATAGTTATTGCCATTTTGTTATTTGTGTTTCTGGTCTTCATTAGTGAGATTGTTTTCCTCTGTCTTCTTTTTAAAAAAGCCCTTTTAACATTTCCTGCATTGCTGGCTTGGTTTTAATGAATTCCTTTAGCTTCTTCTTTTCTGGGAAGCTCTTTATCTCTCCTGCAGTTTAAAATGATAGCCTTGCTGGATAAAGCAATCTAGATTGTAGACCTTTGTTTTTCATCACTTTGAATACCTCCTGCCATTCTCTTCTGGCCTGCAAAGTTTCTGTAGAAAAGTCAGCTGATATTCTTTTGGGAGTGCCCTTGTAAGTTATTTGCTGCCTGTCTCTTGCTGCTTTTAGGATTCTGTCTTTGTCTTTAACTTTTGCCATTTTAACTATAATGTGTCTTTGTGTGGGCCTTTTTGGGTTCATCTTGGTTGGAACTCTCTGCACTTCCTGGGTTTGTATGTCAATTTCTTTCACCAAGCTAGGGAAGTTTTTAGTCATTATTACTTCAAATATATTCTTGATCCCTTGCTCCCTCTCTTCTCCTTCTGGTATTCCTACGATGCTCATGTTGTTGCGCTTGATGTTATCCCACAGTTCTCTTAAACTATTTTCAATGTTTTTATATTCTTTTTTGTTGTTGTTGTCTGCTTGGGTGATTTCTGTTATTCTTGTCTTCTAAGTTGCTGATTGGATCCTCTGCTTCATCTAATCTGCTGGTAATTCCTTTGAGTGTGTTCTTTATTTCAATAATTGTATTCTTTAGTTCTTACTGGTTGTTTTTCATGATTTCTCTATTCTTCTTTATGTCCTCACTAAGTTTCTTAAATGTTCTTATCATCAGTGTTCTAAACTCTGCCTCTGATAGGTTGGTTGCTTCTATTTCATCTAGTTCCACTGATTCTGGAGGTGTCTTCTATTCTATCATTTGGGACGTGTTTCTTTTTTCCCCCATTCTGGCTGACTTTGTGCTTGCTTCGATGTATTAGGTAGATCCCCTAGGTCTCTCAGTCTTTGCTGGGTGGACTTATGTGGTATGTGTCCTTTATGTTTGAATTGCTGTCTCTCTATTCTCCTGTACATGTGTTCCAGAGGTGTCCCTTGTGTTGTGTGTCTCCTTCTGTTGAAGTTGAGCTTTGATTACTTTTGGCTTGTCAGTAAGTAGGATTGACTAGCTGTGAGGATTGGCATATGTCCACAGTGTATGAGCTGCTGTGTGAGGGTTGACCCTTCAGATGAGATTTGGCCCCTATGGGCTGTTATGCTTTCAGAGAATTCCCTTTGGGTGTGATTCTTGTAGGTTGAACCTGGTAATGCTCTGGTTAGGTCTAGAGTTGGCCTCTGGGTATGATGATTCTTGTCCCGTTTTGGCTGGGCCCTGGTACAGAGCGATTTTAGAACAAAATGAATCAACAAGCACAACAACAACAACCACCAAAAGAAACCAAATGCTCTGACATGTAAAAATAACTGACAACCAACACTCAACATGCACAGAAGTATCAAAAATACAAAAAACAAAAGATACACAACAAACTAACAATGCCAAAAAAAATTGCAGAAAAATATAAAGAAGGAGGAAATTTAGAGTGGGGAAAAGAAAAAGGAAAAGAAGGGAGAGAGAAGGGAGGAAAAAAATCTATATATCTATATATATCTGTGTGTGTGTGTGTGTATATATATATATATATATATAGTGTATATATATATATATATCTACACACCTATATATATGGACACACATATATATATATATATACACACACACACACATATATATATATACACATATATGAAAAACTAAAAATAATAATAAAATAGAAAAAAGCAAACAAACAAAACACACACACACACACACACACACACACACACCAATGAAAACAGTGCCAGTCCTGGCTAAAGTCCACCAAGCTATCTCCGGGTTGTCCTCTGCTGTACAAAAACTCCTCTGCATCTTGAGGATGCAGAGCTGGCCACCTGGGGCCTAGAGTGACCCTGGCGATGCAGTTCTAGATGAGTGGGGCTATGGGGTGTGGTTGGTAGTTTTTACAAAGTCAGTGCAATTTCTGCTCTCTTAGCTGAGAGCACTGCAGCCAGCCACCTTCTGACATGAGCACAGGTCTCCTCTTTCCGCTGGGGGCTGTAAAGGGTATGAGATTTCCAAGCTGCTAAAAGCCTGGCGCTGCCTTGGCCACTCCCTGCTGGTGTATGGCTCAGCAGCTGATGTTGCCCTGCCAGGAGCCGCGTAGAAAAGGTGGGGGCTACGAGTGGGGTCCTGGTTATAGAGTTGTTCTTGCTTTCTGCCTGAGAGAGCCCAGCCACAGTTTGGGGCTGAGGCTTCTGCCTCAGAAGCTGGGCACCGCTGTGCTCTATGCTGAACTCTTGGCAGGACTGCAGGGCGTAGGGAGGGAGCCCGTTGCCTTGCTGCTGTAATAATCTCCAGTCTGTTTCCCTGGGCCCCGCATCTCCACAGCTGCAGATGTGGGCTGCATCTCCACACACCTCCCTTCCCTCTTACCCGACTCGCCCGGTTTGCCCACCTTCAGAAAATCTTCATGCGAGTCTCTAGAGTTCTGTGTGATGAGCAGAGGTTCCTCTGATGAGATATAGCTGTTCAATTTGTGGTCATTTCTAGGGGAGAATTCAAGGGAGTTCACCTCACTGCCACTATTACTATGACAGCTCTCTGGGTTATATTTTTAAATCTACTTATCCACCTTGTGTTTTTTTTATTGGAGCATTTAATCCACTTACATTTAAAGTAATTATTGATAAATATGTGCTTATTATAATTTCGTTAACTATTTTTGGGTTGTTTTTATAGTTCTCCTTTGTTTCTTCTTCTCTTGATCTCTTCCCTAGTTTCCTGGTTTTCCTTAGTGTTTTATTTGGGTTTCTTTATCTTTATTCTTTGTTATCTTTCACAGGTTTCTGGTTTGTACTTACCATGATGTTTATGAATATCATTCTATATCTATCTATACCAGTCTATTTTAAGATAATAGGCATTTAAGTTCAAATATATTCTATAAGGACTACATTTTTACTCCTACCCCCATGCTTTATGTTATTGATGTCATGTTTTTAGATCTTCTTGTGTTGTGTATCTCCTAACTACTTATTGTAATATCTCCTAACTTCTTGTGTTGAGTTTGATACTTTTTTTTTTACCTTCATAGATAGGTTTTTTTTAATGTATGATTTACTGTACTTATTTAATATTTGGCTTTATCTGTGAGATTTTTTTCCTTTTTCATATTCTTATTTCTGGTTATGGCCTTTCCGTTTCTTAAAAAAGACCCTTTTTAAAAAATTTAAATTTATTGGGGTGACAATGGGTAGTAAAATTACATAAGATTCAAATGTACAATTCTGTATTACACCATCTATATAACACATTCTATGTTCACCACCTAGAGTCAGTTCTCCTTCCATCACCATATATTTGACCCTGTTTACCCTCATCTACCACCCCCTCCCCCTTTACCCTCTGGTAACCACTAAATTATTGTCTGTGTCTGAGTTTTTGTTTCTTTATTTCTTTCTTGTTCCTCTGTTGCTTTCAGTTATATAACCCACATATCAATGAAATCATGTGGTTCTTGACTATTTCTGTCTGACTTATTCCACTTAGCATAATAATCTCAAGATCCATCAATTTTGTTGCAAATGGCACTATTTCATCTTTACCTACGTCAGAGTAGTATTTCTTAGTGTGTATACACCACATCTTCTTTATCAAGTCACCTATCGAACACTTTGGTTGTTTCCATGTCTTGGCCACTGTAAATAAAGTTGCAACAAACATAGGAGCACATATATCTTTGTGGGTAAATGTTTTCAGATTTTTTGGTATATACCCAGAAGAGGGATGCTGGGTCATGTGGTAATTCTATTCTTAATTTTTTGAGGAACCTCCTCACTGCCTTCCATAGCAGCTGTACCTATCTGCATTCCCACCAACAATGTGTGAGGGGTCCTTTTTCTTCACAGCCTCTCCAGCAGTTGTTATTGTTTGTCTTGTTAATGATAGCCATTCTAACCACTATGAGGTGATACCTCATTGTGGTTTTTATTTGCATTTCTCTGATGATTAGTGATGTTGATCATCTTTTCATATGTCTATTGGCCATCTGTATGTCCTCTTTGGAGAAATATCTATTCAGGTTCTCTGCCCATCTTTAATTGTGTTGTTTGTTTTTTTGTTGTTGTTGTGTTCTTTGAGTTCCTTATATATTTTGGTTATTAGCCCGTTATTGGAGGCATTGTTTGCAAAAATCTCCATTAGGTTGGTTGCCTCTAAAAAAGACCCTTTAACATTTCTTGTAAAGCTGGTTTAATGGTGATAAGTTCTTTTAGTTTTTGCTTGTCTGGGAAACTCTTTGTCTCTCCTTCAATTCTGAACAATAACCTTGCTGGGTAAATTATTCTAGGTTGTATGTTCCTTTCTTTCAGTAATTTAAAGATGTCCTGCCACTCCTTCTGGCCTGTAAAGTTGCTGCTGAGAAATCAGCTGATAGTCTTATGGTGTTTTCTTTGTATGTAATTTGTTGTTTTCCTGTTGCTTCTTTCAGGATCTCTTTATCTTTTACTTTTGCCATTTTAAATACAATAAATACAAATGGGTCTCTTTGTATTCATCTTATTTGGAACTCTCTATGCTTTCTGGACCTGGATATCTATTTCCGTTCCCAGGTTGGAAAAGTTTTCAGCCATTATTTAAATAAAGTTTCTTTTCCTCTTATTCTTCTTGTTCTGGAATCCCTATAATGTGAATGTTTTACTACTTGATTTTATCCCAGCGTTCCCTAAACTATTCTCATGTTTTAAAATACTTTTTTATTTTTGCTGTTCTGATTGGTTGACTTTCACTAGTCTGTCTTCTAAGTCGCTGATCTGTTCTGTATTAGCTAACCTAATGTTGATTCCTACTAATGTATTTTTCATTTCTGTTATTGTATTCTTTAGGTTGGCTTGGTTCTCTGTCACACTTTCTAATTATTTGTTGAAGTTTTCTCTAAGTTGCTCTATCCACTCTCAAGTTTGGTGAGCATCTTCATGACCATTTCTTTGAATCTCTTTATGTTTAATTTTTTTGTTTTGTTTTTTACTTTTAATGACTGAAACAAAAAAGATCTAAAACTACAGTTTCTGGAAGAACCATTTGTTTTTGCCAGTCTCGTACCTCTCTTCATACTTGACCCTGGCCTCCTGTCGGCTTTGCATTTCAGAGCAGAGTCTCTGAAGACATCTTTGTTGATGATAGTTTTGTCCAAGGGGATATCCACAGAGTACCTTATGGATATGAGGTGATTTGAGTTATAAACTTAACAAAAGAATTGATCTTTGACCTCTTAACAATTTTGTTTTTGTTCATGGCCGTTGTCACTTTTGGGGAATAGCAATCAATTCCAATCAACAGAGCATGGCTATAGGGGTGGTCTGAGGTGCCATCATCAATGTTCTTCATGATCACCACTTTGCATTTGGAGTAGCTTCCACCCAGGACAAGAACCATCTCCCCAGGTTTCATAAACTCTCCCATTTTAACAGCAGCCACTCGGGCCTACAGCAGAAAGGAAAGAACTGCTCTTCTGCTAACCTTTCACCCACTCTTTGAATTCTTTATCAGGCAAATTACTTATCTCTTTATCCTTAGTTCTAGTTTTTTTTCTGGAGCTTTTTCTTGATATTTTATTTGAGAGATATTCTGCTGTCTTTTCATTTTGTTTGACTTTCTATGTTTCTTTATGAATTAGGCAAAATAGCTATGTTTCCCAGCCTTGAAACAGTTGCTTTATGTAGAAGTAGACTCTGTGTAACCTGTTTGCCAGGTGGTTTTGGCAGGCTGGTGGGAGCTCAGCAGGTGCCTATGGTGTCTTGGACACTGGCCTGTGCAGCTGGAGTGGCTCCAAGTAGGGGGCCAGGTGTGTGCAGTAATGCCCTGTTGATCCTCTCTTTGTTCAGGGCTAAAATGCACTCAGGTAATGTGTTCAAGAAAACACTGCAGTGACCTTGTAGATATACTAGAGCACCTGGATAAAGCCCCTGTCCATCCAATGGAGGTGGAGAGGAACATAAACAATAGTGCTCACCAGCACTCCCCATCCTGGAGATAACCCACAGTCCCCGGAGAGTTCCCATGGCTCCCCAGCTTTCTCTATACAGTCTCTTTTTCATTGTAGACAACGTGGTCTTGTGAAGAAATTATCTCTGTGTGGGCTTCATGTGCTGGGTAGTTTTGAGAAACAGCCTGGAGCAGGGCAGGTGTTTACAGCTCTTGGGTCAATGGCTTGTGGGGCTGGAGAGTCCCCCTGGCGAAGAGGCCAGGCACATGTGTTGAGCCCCATTGTTCTTGCTTGCCACCTTTGTTTGGAGGAAAAATGGGTCAAGCAGTGTAACTAAGAATGCACTGCAGTGATCCTGCAGGTAGTCCAAAGCTAGCTGCCGAATAGAGTCCCTCCCCACCCTATCCAAATGGAGGGGAATATAAACAATGGTGCTCACTGGTTCCAACAGCCTGGAGAGTTCCCATAGCTTCTGAAGGACTTCCATGGTTTTCCAGGCTTTCCTACTCATCTCTTTTTCTTGTTAGTTGTTCAGAAGTTGTTCATTCAGCCCTTGGTTGTCTCGCAGGAGTAATTCTCTCTATATATGTAAATTTGAGTTTGTTCATGGGAGGAGGTGAGTTCAGTGTCCTCCTACACTGCCACCATCTTGGACCTCCCTCTGCTCATTTTTAATTAGTTTGTTTGTCTTTACTGTTGAATTGTAAGATTTCTTTATATACTCTGCATATTAGACCATTAGCAGATATATGATATACAATTATTTTCTCACATTTTTGGGGCTGTCTTTTCACTTCCTTGATGATATCATTTGAAGCACATAAGTTTTTAATTACGATGAAGTCCAATGTCCCTATTTTTTTCCTTTGGTTGCTTCTGTATTTGGTATTATATCTCAGAATCTGTTGCCTAAGCCAGTATCATATTTACTCATATGTAACTCCTAAGCATTTTGTACACCTAGATATTCAATGCACATTGAGTTAATGTAGTATATGGAGTAAGGAAAAGATCCAAATTCATTCTTTTGCATGTGGATATCCATTTGCCCTAGGATCATTTGTTGAAACCTATTTTGCTCCAAGTATTCTGTTCCTGAAAAGGAAGTAACTATGTTTCATCAGGTCCTGTGGACTGCTGAGTTATCTGTCATCTTGGGTCCTTATTAAATATTACTACAATCCACAACAGCCTCTAGCCCCTTTAAACCTCACTGTAGTGTTTAGAACAGGTCAACAAACTTTTTCTGTAAAGGGCCAGATAATATTTTTGGCTTTGCAGGTCATAAGATTATTCCAACAACTACTTAATTCTGCTGTTCCAGCATGAATGAAGTGGTAGGAACCTTCACTGAGGAAACACAAGCATCAGACTTACTAGATAAAGACATAAAATAATTGTCTGAAATATGTTCAGAGCTAAAGGAAAATGGACAAAGAACTAAAGGAAACCAGGAAAATGATATAGGAATAAAATGAGAAGAGTCACAGAAGTCATAAAAAGCAAACAAACAGAAATTCTAGAGCTGAGAAATACAATAAATGAATTAAAAATTTTGCTCTGTGGTTTAACAACAGATTCAGCTAGGCAGAAGAAACATTCAGCAAAGTTGAAGGTAGTACATTTGAAATTACCTTGTCAGAGAAGCAATAAGAAAAAAAGAATGAAGAAAAACAAACAGATCCTAAGGGACTTATAGCACACCAATATATGCATATGGGATTAGCAGAGAAAAGAGAGGGAAAGAGGAAGAGATTGTTTGAAGAAATAATGGTCAAAACTACCTAAATTTGAAGAGATATATGATTGTACAAATAAAAGAAGTTTAAACTCTCCAAACACCAAAAGTAGACCAAAATCCCCCTGAAAGACCCACATGAAGACTAAAAAGTAGATCCCAAAAAAACCAAAAGACTCACACCAAAACACATTGTAATCAAACTATGGAAAGACAAAGACAGAATCTTGAAAGCAGCAAGAGAAATATGACTTGTAACATACAAGGGATCCTCAATAAGATAGTCAGCCAATTTCTCAGCAGAAGCTTTAGAGGCCAGAAAGAGTGGGATGATGTATTTAAAGTGCTGAAAGAAAAAAAAAATGCTATACCTGGAAAACTCTCTTTCAAAAATGAGAACACCACCTCACACTCAGTAGGATGGCTACTATAAGATAAAACAAAACAATACAGAAAAACAGAACAAGTGTTGGTGAGGATGTGGAGAAATTGGGAATTTTGTGTACTGTTGAGAGGAATGTAAAACAGTGTAGCATATGGGAAACAAATGGCAGATCCTCAAAAAATTAAACAGAATTACCACATGATCTAGCACTTCCATTTCCTGATATATACCCAAAGAATTGAAAGCAGGGTCTCAAAGACATACTAGCACACCAATTTTCATAGCAGCATTTCGTAGCAACCCAAAAGATAGAAGTAACTCAAGTGTCCATTGATGGATAAATAAAACGTAGTATATACATACACTGGAATATTATTCAGCCTTAAAAAGAAAGGGCAATCTGATACATGCTATAATATAGATGAACTTTGATATTATGCTAACTGAAATAAATGAGTCACACAAAGACAAATATATGTGGTCACACTTACATGAGATACCTAGAATATAGTCAAATTTATAAAGACAAAAATAGAATGGTGGTTGCCAGGGACTGAGGGGAGAGGATAATAGGTTGGTGTTTTTTAATGGGTATAGAGGTTCAGTTTTGCAAGATGAAAAGAGTTATGGAGATTGGTTGCATAATAGTGTGGACATATTTAACACTAATGAACTATACACTTAAAGATAGTTAATATAGTAAATTTTATAATTTTACCACAATTAAAAGTATTTTTAATGAGGGAGAAATTAAGATTTTCCTAGATAAACAAAAATTGAGGGATTTTGTTACCACTATCCCTACCCTACAAGAAATTCTAAAGGGAGCCCTTCAGGTTGAAATGAAAGGACTTTCAATAGTAACTCAAAGTCATATGAAAATATAAAACTCTCCAATAAAGTTAGAAACATGGCCAAATTAAAAGAAACAGTATTATTGTAATTTTGGTTTATAAATTTATTTTTTAAATTCTTTTACAGGACTTAAAAAAAGCATAAGAATAATTATAAATCTATGTTAAATGGTACCCATTATATAAAGGTGTAATTTGTGACATTAGTACATAAAGTGTGGAGTGAAGGGGCAGAGCTATAAAAGGATATTTTTTATGTGATTAAGGTTAAGTTTGTATCATTAAAAAATAGATCATAACTTTAAGATGTTATATGTATAATCTTCAGGAAAACCACAAAGAAAACATCAAGAATATATACAAAAGGAAATGAGAAGGGAATTAAAACATGTCACAATAAAAATCAACTAAATGAAAAGAGAAAGTATAATTGAAGAAATGAGGGACACCAAAGCTATTAGACATACAGAAAACAAATAACAAAATGGCAAAAATAAATTCTTCCCTGTTAGTAATTACATTAAGTGTAAATGGATTAAACTCCCTGATCAAAAGATGTAGATTGAAAGAATGGATTTAAAAACATGATCCAACTAACATGTACTATCTACAAGAGAATCACTTTGGATCCAAGGATATTTTCAACAAATAGGTTGAAAATGAAAGGACAGAAATAGTAACCAAATGAAAGCAGGAGTAAATACACTAATGTGAAACAAAATAGACTTCAAATTTTAAAAAAAAGATTACAGGAGACAAAGATATATGTTAATAAAAAGGTTCAATACAACAAGAAGACATAGCAGTTTAAGACATTTATGAACCTAACAACAAGTCATAAAAATATTTGAAGCAAAAATTGACAGAATTGAAGGGGAAAATAGATAGCTGTACAATAATAACAGGAGAGGTCAGTACTACTTTAAATTATGATAGAACCAGACAGAATGAGTAAGGAAATAAAGGACCTGACCAAAACTATAAACCAATTGGAACTAACAGACAGACAAGCAGCACTCTATCCAGCAATAGCAGAATACACAGTTTTCTCAAGTGCACATGAAACATTCTCAAATATAGCTCATAGTTTAGGCCACAAAAAGTCTTAATGCATTTTAAAACTATTGAAATCATACAAAGTATGTTTTCCCATTACAATGGAATAAAATTAGAAATCAATAGCAGAAGAATTGGAAAATTCACAATTACATGGAAATTAAATGACACAGCTTAAAAAAAGCCCAATGGGTCAAAGAAGAAATCAAAGAAGTTAGAAAATCTCTCGTTTTTTTAATAAAAAAGATTTTATTGGGGAATTGGGGGAGGGGAACAGTGTTGGGGAATCGAGGAAAGGGAACAGACAAGTTGCTGTCTTTTTGTTCTTCAGTCTAGTTGTGGAGGATGTTGCTTCACTGGCCCATGTTGGTATTATCATTGCACTTTTCCAGGGTGAGTCAGTTGCTCGCCAGCCATTGGACAGCTGCTCATGATGGCTCACAGCGGCTCACAATGACTCACAGCAGCTCACGAAAGCTCACAAAAGCTCACGCCTGCTGCTGGCCAGCCCCACTGCAGCCTACGCCATCTCCGGTGACTCACAGCAGCCCAGCTCCAGGTCGAGCTGTTGTTCACCATTTTAGCTGTAGAGGGCACAGCGTCACTGGCCCTCATGTGGGATCTGAACCAAGGCCCTGCTGCTCAGAGCTGGCATCTCAAGCCAACTCCTAACCAACACACCACTCGGCCAGCCCAGGAAATATCTTGAGACAAATGAAAATGAAACTACAACATTCCAAAATATATGCGATGCATCAAAAACAGTGCTAAGAAGGAAATTTGCAGCTATAAAGTGCTTAAATTTAAAAAAGGAAAGATATGAAATCATCAACCTAAATTTACACCTTGAGGAACTAGAAAAAGAACAAACCAAACCAACGCTAGCAGAGGGAAGGAAGTAATAAAGATTAGAGCAGTGTCTTAGTCTGTTTGGACTGCTACAATAGAGTACCTTAGACTGAGTGGCTTGTAAACTACAGAAATTTATTTCTCATAGTTCTGGAGTCTGAGATATCCAATATCAAATATTTTGTATCTGGTGATGATACACTTCCTAGACAGCTGTTCATAGACAGCTGTCTTCTCACTGTGTCTTCTGGTGACAGAAGGGATGAGGGAACTCTCTAGGTTCTCTTTTATTTTATAAGACACTAATCCCATTCATTATAGCTCCACCCTCATAACCTAATCATCTCTCAAAGGCTCCACCTTCAAATATCATCACATTAGGGATTAATATTTCAACATACAAAATTTGAGAGTATACAAATATTCCACCTATAGCAAGCAGATAAATAAAATAGAAAGACAAAAAAGAAAATGAAACCAAAAGTTGGGTTTTCAAAAAGATCAACAAATTGATCTTTAGCTGGATTGACTAAGGAAAAAAACAAAGTCTCAAATTACTAAAATCGGAAAATAAAGTGGAGCTATTACTACTAATTTTACAGATATTAAAAAATCATTAAAAAGTACTATAAATAATTATAGGCCAACAAATTGGATAACCCAGATGAAATGGACAAATTCCTAGGAACATGCAACAAACAACACCCAGGAGCAGATGGCTTCACTGGTGAATTCTACTAAATGTTTAAAGAAATATAATAACACCAGTATTTCTCAAACTCTTCTAAAAGAACACCTTCTAATTCATTCCATGAGGCCTGTATGACCCTGATACCAAAACCAGATAAAGACATTATAAAAAAGAAACTGAAGATCAATATCCCTTATGAATGTTGATGCAAAATCTTCAACAAAATACTAATATATTAAAGGAATTATACACCATGACCAAGGGAGAATTATTCCTGGAATGCAAAGATGGTTCCACACATGAAAACCAATCAGTGTAATACACCACAGTAACTGAGTGAAGGGGGAAAAAAAATCACATAATCATCTCAATAAGTGCAGAAAAAGCATGTGACACAATCCAATGCTCTTTCATGATAAAAATACCCAGCAAACTAAGAATAGAAGGAAACCACTTCAGTACAATAAAGGCCACATATGAAAACTCCACAGTTAAAACACTCAATGGTGAAAAACTGAAGGATTTTTTTCTAAGATTAGGGATAAGACAACTATGCTGCTTTTGCCACTTCTATTCAAAATAGTGCTTGAAGTCCTAGTCAGAGTAACTAGGCAAGACAAAGAAATATAATAAAAGATATTCAAATTGGAAACGAAGAAGTAAAATTATCTCTGTTCAAAGACGACATGATCTTATATGTGGAAAATAATAAATATTCCACAAAAAACAACAACAATAATAAAAAAAAACCTGTTACAGCTAATAAATCCAAAAAGGGGGCAGGGTACAAATCACCATACAAAAATCAGTTGTATTTGTATACCCTAATAATGAGCAATCTGAAAAGAATATTAAGAAAACTATAACATTTACAATAACATCAAAAAGAATAAATTACTTAAAAATAAACTTAACCAAGGAGGGGAAAGACTTGCACATTGAAAACTACAAAATGTTGCTGAAAGAAATTAAAGAAGACACAAATAAATGGAAAGACATTCCATGTTCATGGATTAGAAGACAATATTGTTAAGATGCCAATACTACCCTAAGTGATGTATAGGTTTATTGCAATTCTTATCAAAATTCCAATGATGTTTTTAGCAGAAATTGAAAAACGCATTTTAAAATTCTCATAGATTCCCAAGAGACCCCAGAAAGCCAAAAACAATCCTGAAAAAGAACAAAGTTGGATGTCTCACACTTCCTGACTTAAAATCTTACCACAGACTACAGTAATTAAAACAGTGTTTTACTGACATAAAGACAGACATATAGACCAATAGGCTAGACTAGAGAGTCCAGAAATAAATCGTAACATACTGTATTTTGCTGTGTATAATGCGCACTTTTCCCCAAAAATTTCTGAAGGAAAAATAAGGATGTGTATTATATATACATAAGTAGAACTAATTCTGTATTTATATAAATGTTTTTAATTCTTTTATTTATGCTTATGAGTTAAAAGTGTAACTCTAGAGACCAATAATGATATCTGTATGCAAAATAATACCCTGGAATGCAATAATCGTTTTTTTTAACTTATGACAAACTTGCAACGACAAAGAGTTCTTGGCCTTCTATGATGCATAAATATAATAAATTTGTTACCAGTACAGAAAATTGCTTGTACCTTGTATCTGTTCTTGTGTTTTGTAATTATTTGTTACATAACATTTCTTGTACAATATGTTAAAAATAAATGCTAAAATTCCTTTATAATACAAAAAACAAGTACCTAAATGTAAACAAATAAAGATTTGAATTAAAAAATTAAAATGAAAGATTTTCTGCCTGAAAGTTTGGGCCAAAAACATGGGCACGAACTGTACACGGGAGCACATTATACACGGCAAAATACTGTATATGGTCCAATGATTTTTAACAAGGGTGCCAAGATTATTCAATGGGTAATGACAGTCTTCATTAAATGGAGCTGAGAAAACTGTATATCCATATGCAGAAGAATGAAGGTGGGTCCTTACCTTACACCATATACAAAATTAACTTAAAATGGATCAAAGACCTAAATGTAAGAGCTGAAACTGTAAAATATAGGGGACAAGCTTTAACAATTTCTTGGATGTGCACAGGCAACAGAAGGAAAAAATAGATATATTGGCCATCATCAAAATTTAAAACTTTCATGCACCAAAAGACAGTAACAAGAGAATGAAAAGGCAACCTAGAGAACTGGAGAAAATATTTGCATATTATACATCTGATAAGCAATTAATAATATCCAGAATATATAGACAGTTACACTGCAACAACAACAACAAAACTGCCTAATTAAAAAATGGGCCAAGGACTTTGACTAGACATTTCTCCAAAGAAGATATATAAATATTTCATAAGCTTGTGAAAAGATGCTGAACATCACTAGACATTAAGGAAATGCAAATCAAAACCACTATGAGATCCACACCCATTAGGATGGCTAAACCGAAACTAGCAAGGGTTGGTCAGAAGGTGGAGAAATTAGATTCCTTGTGCATTTCTGTGGGAACCTCAAGTGGTGCATTTAATGTGGACAATAGTACAATAGTCCCTCAAAAGGTTAAACATTGTGTTATCATGTGATCCAGCAATTTCACTTCTGGCTATATACCCCAAATAATTTAAATTAAGAACTCAAACATATATTTGTATACCCATGTTCAGAGCAGTATCATTTGCAACAACAACCACAATTTAGAAACAAACCAAATGTCCATTGATGGATGTGGGGTGTGTGTGTGTGTGTGTGTGTGTGTGTGTGGTGTGTATACATTATTATTATTATTATTATTATTATTAATTATTCAGTCTTGAATGGAATTCTGACATGCTATCAATACATTATTGAACTTGAATTATGCTAAGTGAAATAAGCAGACACAAAAGGAAAAATGTATGATTAGATTTATATGAGATACCTAGAATAGTTAAATTCATAGAGGCAGAAAGTAGAATGGTGGGTACCAGGGGCTATGCTGAGAGAATTAGGGTGTTACTGCTTCATGGGTACAGAATTTCAACTTGGGAAGATGAAAAAGTTTTGGAGGTGATAGTGGTGATGGTTACACAACAGTATGAGTGTATTTACTGTCACTGAACTACACTTAAAAATGGTTAAAATGGTAATTATGTTATGCATATTTTACTTCAATAAAAAATTTTAGAAAACCAGTGTATGGAAAGCAGAAGGAGCAGATATATTAACCGGGAATATTGGTGTAGTTAAAATTGAGCACCACTTTGTCTCTGAGCTTCCTGAAACTGAGAAAAAAAGTTAGTCTTATCACAATGCCAAGAATGTGTTGATTGGTTCTAATGTACAGTGGAAATTATTGCATTGGTTTAAATTGTGGCAGCTGAAATTCTGAACTGTATATATACATAATAGATAATGACAGTAGAAAGTTAAATTTGAATACAAAAATATATAGACTAAAATTCAAGAATTATGGTTTTTTTGGTTAATAGAGAAAATGGATTTTTAGAAAGCAATATGTATTTAGAGTTTTCACTTTCTGTGTTATAGATTAGTGATTTTTGCACTGTATTCTATTCAACCCTTAAACTGTTAAAAGGGAAGTTTAGAAGTCAAATCAGGGGTCTCAAAAACAGAAAAAAAAGTAGGGCTAAGGCACTCATTCCAATACAATCAGATCAATCATACTTCAGATATCCTTTGAAGTAGGATCATGTTGCTGTGGGTGTACTTTGAAAACCACTTACAAAGAATTTACTCTTGAATTAAGGATTGAAATCTCGTTACTTAAGAATATGAAGTTCAATATTCTGATTAATTAGTTTTTAGAATATAAGCTATACTGTCTGCCTAATATTAAAAAGTAAGAATTTGTATAATTTTAATATGTAATTTTAATTTTTAAAATATGGAAAAATATTAGTTATTTTGAAAATATTTTTTCAAAATATAATTTTTCTTGAAAAATATTAAAGTTATTTTATTGTGATATTGTGACCAAGGTAAATTAAGATTTAGAAAAGTATAGATTGTTGTAGCTTTCATTCTAAAGCAGTTCTAGGTATGTGAAATACAAAGATAATTTAGAGTATCTCTGCTTTTAAGGCACTCACAGTCCCCTGAGAGGCAATATGCAGACTCTTAGAATATTGCTTAATATATATGGAATATTGCTTAATATATACAACATGTTTGGAGGGGCATGTAACATAGAAACTGCTCAAGAAGGAAAGGGAGTTTCACATAAATCTATGTAGAATAAATAAAACCTCTGAACTGTTTTAAATGTTGAGTGGGAGTTAGCCATATTTTATGGGTTGAATTGTTTCTCCCCCCTAAAAAAAAGAAATGTTGGAATTCTAACCCCGAGTACCTCAAAATGTGGCCTATTTTGGACATATGGTTTTTTACGGAGATAATCAAGTGAAAATGGGGTCATCAGGGTGATCCCTAAGCCAATATGACTGGTGTCCTTATAAAAAGGGGACATTTGGACACACATATACAAGTGAAGGGAACACGATGTGAAGAAACACATGCAAAAGATGGCTGTGGACAGCCGAGGAGAGAGACCTGAAAGAGAATTCTCAGAAGGAACCAATCCTGTTGACACCTGCAAATTGGTGAATGTAATTAACTTTGGACTTCTATCCTCCAAACTGTGAGACAATATATTTCTGTTGTAAGTAAAATCATCATAATCATCATCATCATCAACATCATCATCATCATCATCTAAGCATTTAACTCTAGCATTCTAGGTCATTCACAATCTGGCTCACAGTAAAATTTTCAACTTTATTAGTTTCTTGCACAACCCTTTATTCCAGCCATATTAATATAGTTAGTAGTCTATATTGAATTAGGAGGTAAGCATAATTGGGTTCTGATATTTATATATAACATTTCTTTCTCAATATATTTTTTTTCCATTAACCTATAACTTCATTCATCCTTCTCCATTTGCCTCCTTTTCCTCATTCAGAAATAATCAACTTACTAGGACAAACTATTTCCTTTTAACCTATCTCAAAAATACACACACGTCCCTTTTCTTCCTTCTGTAATAATATTCCATCCAAATTTCAAAACCATAAAAATATTATTGATAATAAAGAAGTTATCTTATATGCCTTTAGCAATTATTAACAGTTGGGCTATATAAGTATAGGGTTTGAAAAAAGCCAAAACAACAAGTATAATTATCATTATTACTAATATTATTAGCAAACAGGCAAAGACAATCAAACAAATGGTTATTTTAATCTCAATATCGATTATGTAGATATACAGGCCTTCTTGGTGCCTTGGGTTAGCTGTCTGTCCCTGATGTTGGTGGCTTCTCATCCTTGAGGAGTCTTTGATATCCACTGATAGGTCCTTTCTGACAAGGTTGGAGTTTTTAAATGATGTCTTGTCCAATGGACAAAATTTCTTGGTTGTGAGTCATGGTCTTTGAAGTCTTCGTCTCCCAGGAGCACGTTGAAGGGAATCAGTTACTAATTTATTAATTTCTTTAAGATAATTGATAAGTCTTTGATAATAATGTAGAATGTCTCCTTTTAGTCTCTTCGCATAATGTGAACAATGACTAATGAGGAGAAAGCCTGTGTTTACCAAAAGGAATATCTCAGTTTGAGAAGCACTATGAGAGCTTTTGGCCAAGGGAGATTAAAAGAAAAGCTTCTAAAATTTTACCTAGTTGAGTTTTAATTTACCATTTGTACATTCTACCAATCCAGAGGACTGGGGTGATAAGCACAATGAAAATGCTGTAAAATTAGCCAAATATTACAAATAGATTATATTATTGGCCTAGTGAAATAAGTCCCTCAGTTACTATGTAATTCACAGAGAATTCTCTGAGGATTATTTATTATTTTAAATAACTTCCCTACCATTAAGGCTGTTGCTCTCCTGCAAGGGAATGTCCCAACCCAGTGAGACAACATACAAATCATGACTAACACATATTTGTATCCTTGAGCTGGTAGCATTTGGATAAAATCTAATTACCATACCTCAAATGGACCTAAAGGAAGTGGGAAATGTCCTTGGGACCCATAGAGTGATTTTTCAGGGTTACATTTTGGACAGAAAGAACATTTGCTATATATCTTATGACTACAGTAGGTTTCTAATAATATTCTTTGCTCCATGAAGCCATCTTTTCCAAGACTCCAATGTGTTAGCTCATGTACATGCTAAGCTATATCTGTTTGAGTCAAAGTTCCCCCTTTTTGCTGCCATATTTTTTTTTCTGCAGCTGCCCATTGGAACTGTAAAAGTCTTTTATTGATTTAATAGGGAGAAGAAATATTCTTAAGTCTGGATAATTTGGCTGTTTATTACTGCCAGTCTAGTTGCAGTATCGGCTAAATTATTTTATTTTCCTTCTATGATGACAGGCTTAGAATGTCCTGGAATTTTGATAATTGCCAATTGTTTCTGTTGTTGTATGACATCTAATTTAAATTCTGCAATCTGTTTTCCATTCTTATGGGCTGCCCTGAGGAAGTTAAGAAGACTCACTGCTTCCACAAGTAGTGAGCTACACAAAAGGTATAGCAACTATCAGTGTAAATATTGGCTATTTGATCTTTGGCTCATTTACAAGCTCCTGTTAGATGCATTAATTCAGCTTGTTGGGCTGATCTTATTCAAGTAAATAAGAAACTTAAATTTATGTTTACCATGAAAGTTATTGCATATAGCATAAGAATAACCCATCCACATGTCGGATTTGAGTAGAATTACTGGGAAATTTAACATTACTCAAATCAGCTTTTAGTATCTAAGAGAAATAGGTGGGACTCTGTATATCCCTGGGGCCTTACTGTCCAAGTAAACTCTGATCTTCCCAGGTGGAAAAGCAAAGAGGTACTTCCTGTCTTTTTCACAGGAATGCTGAAATAGGCACTACATAATCTATCATTGAAAAATATTGGCAATACACACAGGAATAGCTGATAATAAGGTATGTGGATTTGGAACCACAGGGTATCTATTTATAGCTGAGTTTCTGTGCAAATCTGTATCCTTTCCCATTGGGTTCCTTTACTGGAAGGATAGGAGAATTACAGGTGCGCATACATGGAATTATAAGCCACCCCTCCCCACCCCTTAAAGGTAATCTTGTACAATGAGCTAATTCAAGCTGGTGTATCAGGCCTCAAAGGATATTGGCAAATATTAGGTAGAGGCAAAGTATTACCAATAGTTATTTTATTTTATTTATTTATTTTTTATTTTTTAAAAGATTTTTATTGGGGAATTGGGGGATGGGAACCGCACTGGGAAATTGGGGGAAGGGGAACAGACAAGTTGCTGTCCTTTTGTTCTTCAGTCTAGTTGTGGAGGACATTGCTTCACTGGCCCAAGTTGGCACTATCATTGCACTCTTTCCGGGTGAGGCAGATCAGTCCCCGGCTTCTGGATGGCTGCTCACTGC
>NW_017732586.1:324481-326715 GCF_001890085.2 Hipposideros armiger
AGTGTCACTGGCCCTCATATGTGGGATCCGAACCGGGGCCCTCTGGCGTCCCAAGCCAGCTCTTAACCATTGTGCCACTCGTCTGGCCCCTATTTTGGTTTTTTACAATACTTAATGCGACCTGACTTTTTACAATAAAAGCACATTCCTCTACAGGAGTTTCCCTTGCAAAACTTTAATAATTCTGTTGCTTTGCCCTCAGAAACCAGTAGGTGCATTAATTGGAATAAATCTGAAAAGCCAGGATTATATGTTCTAACAGTTAATTCAAATTCCTTTGTGAACTCATCAGGGTCCTAGAGAGAGTTGGGGGAATCTTTAGATTTCTTAGTTCTGCCTGCATACAACTAAGACAGGTTAGTTAGTATAATATCAGGCAGTCAGGAATTCCCTGGTAAACTGAGCAAAGATAAGAAAAAACTGGCCATTCCTTAAACTACCCATTCCTTCAAAATTATAGGGTAATTCACTTGTACTGGAACAGAGACATCAATCATGCCCCAGAGCAACAAAGCTATTTTGGAGGCCATTATGAAAGGCCTTCCCAAGGCTGAGCAACAGAACAAATCTGATAAACCCCTTAATAACAGGCACCACCAGTATTTCAGCATTCCCCTTTCCAGGCAGAAAAAAAAAGTATAAAACTCAAGCCTTTTACCCTAGCTAGTGGGCATCCCATTTTCCCGGTAACCCCTCCCATTCGGGAGCTGTAACCTTTCTCTTGCTTTAATAAAACCATCCTCTGCTACAAACTCTACCTCTCTGGTTTGTGTCTCCATTCTTCGGCTTCATGAGACTACGATCCTGGCACAAGAAATATCCTACATCACAACCTTGGATTACCCTCCACCCAAGATCAGCTCCTCCCCAAAGGGAAGTGCAAGAAAGGTGCAGAAGAGAGAGACAGAGGAAAAGTAGAGCAAGTCCAGACAAGTAAAGCACACATCAATAGATGAATGGATAAAGAAAATGGAATATTACTCAGCAATTAAAAGAAATGAAATTTTGCCACCTGTTACAGCATGGATCTAGAGGGTATTATGTTAAGTGAAATAAGTCAGAGAAAGGTAAATACCATATGATTTACCTTATATGTGGACTCTAAAGAACAAAATAAATGAACAAACAAAACAGAAATAGACTGATAGATACAGAGAACAAACTGATGGTTGCCAAAGGGGCTGAGGGTGGGTAAAAGTAAAAAAAAAAAAAAAAATGAAGTAGGAAAGAAAAAAAAAAGATAATAAGAAAGATGTGCTCCAAGGTAGAAGTATTGAGTCATAAATTTATATTTCTAACAGTTTAAATAGCTGTAAGATTTTTAAGAGATCATAGTATGAAAACTTGTCCATTGGAAATCATTATTGAACTTTCAGTACGGTATTCTAATACAGAAATGTTCTCTAATTAGGTAAGATCTAGACTGGTTTCATTCCTAATAAGTCCTAGCACATGATATCTTATTAAAATGAGAGTGTGTAGATAGCATTTGTCATGTTATTTACTAATTTATTATTGTAAAGCAGCTTACAATTTTATAGCACAGTATAAGTACTGTTGCTAAAGAGGAAAAAAATAAAGAAGAAATGGAATTTTGCCAGCCACTCCAGAAACTCACTTTTTGTCCTGTCCCAGATGTAGTTACCTCCCTCCCACTTAAAATATTCACAATCTTGACCTTTATGTTAACAACCACTTTTTTGGGTTTCTTTAAAGTGTGCATCTCTCACCACAATAGTTTACATTTTAAGGAGATGGCTTTTAGGCCTTCAAGAAAGACATTCCTGGCGTGAAAAGCTGGCAAGAAGTCTATTTAGCTTTTAAAAAGATTTGCATACATCTCAAAGAGACAGAGGAAGTATTTGTAATTTCAAGTTTTCTAAAGAAAAGCCTGGACAGAAGGAAGTTCTCTTCTTCAACCACCAGAGAAATTAAAAAATACATATTTTTAAATATTTTTTTACCCTTTCACCTGTGAGTAAAGTTCATATAGGGTAGGTAAGATAAATGTTTGATTCTTTCTCTTTATTTACCTATTTTCTTTCTTTTTTTTTTAAGATTTTTATTGGGGAATTGGGGGGATAGGAACAGTGCTGGGGAATTGGGGGAAGGGGAATAGACAAGTTGCTGTCGCTTTGTTCTTCAGTCTAGTTGTGGAGGGCGTTGCTTCACTGGCCCAAGTTGGCACCATCATTGCGCTCTTCCCGGGCGAGGCAGATCAGTCGCCGGCTTCT
>NW_017732586.1:326770-378912 GCF_001890085.2 Hipposideros armiger
GCAACCCACTGCCACAGGGGCTGCAGCCTATGCCGTCGCTGACGACTCACGGCAGCCCAGCTCCAGGTTGAGCTGTTGTTCAGCATCTTAGCTGTAGAGGGCTGCGTCACTGGCCCTCATATGTGGGATCCGAACCGGGGCCCTCTGGCTTCCCAAGCCAGTTCTTAACCATCGCGCCACTCGGCCAGCCTATTTACCTATTTTCAAGATAATAAATTGACTTCTAATTGTCCTCCAATGGTGACCACTGAGATTTGTTTGTTCAAAGTACCCCTCATGTACTTAATCCATTACTGATGAGTTTCAATCTATGCAGTTACCCTTAGTGCAGTTCAAATTGTCTTCTGGCCAGTGCGAGCCTCTTCAAAGTTGACTCCTGCATCCTTGTAGCATAACTAGAAGCCTGAGAGCTACTGTGTGATCTGGTGTGAGAAGAACGCCAGGCCTTGTAACTTTCCTACCCTGAAATCATTCATTGCTTCAGAAAACCCTGGTTTCAAGATCACATCTGCGTTGCTACTAATTGATCATTGTTTCTTGTCCTTTTCCTTCAACAGAGCTAGGTTATATACTCTGATTGTTGTTATGATAGAGGATGATTTATGATACTCTTGAAAACACACCTTCTCTCAACCGTAGGTCACACCCAACTGACCACACCGAACAAGTTGAAACTTGTCACACACTGTTACTAAGGTTTGATGCACCACTTCCCATATTGAAGATCCCTGCCTTTCCATTTGATGGCACTTGGCAGCAGCATTCACTGTGTTTTTTTATCACAATGGAAAGACTCCATGTCACACATTGCTTCTGGTTTGGCAATTTCTGTCAAATAAAAACATTACGGTGTGTCCTAATCCATCTTATTCACTGGATCTGGCACTGTGTGACTTCTGGCTCTTCCCCAAAGTCAAAATGATTCAGGACATTGAGGCAGCCACGACAGCACCGCTAAAGACGCTCACGAAAGAGGACTTCCAGAACTGCTTCAGAAAGTGGCAAGAACAATGGGATAAGTGTGTTGGAAGCAAGGCGGAGTATTTTGAGGGGGATTAATAGCAATGTATCTTTTACTATAATAATTTTTTAAAATTTAAACATTCACTATATTGTTTGATCATACCTCGTAAAGCCCTTGGGTCACATTTTTTCCCCTTGATAACCTTAAACATATTATCCAATTTTCTTTCTAGCATTAAGCATTGTTTAAAAAATCTGGCAATATCCTCGTATTGTTTCTTTTATAAGCCACTTGCTTTTTTTGACCTAGATACCCAAAGGTTTTTTTGTTTGTTTGTTTTGTTTTCTCCTTAAAGTCTAGTAAATTTACTATACTATGTCTTAGTAGTGGTTGTTTGGGTCAAGCATTCTTAAGCACATGATGTGGATGTAGTTTCAAATATTTTTTTTTCTTAAATTCAGGAACATTTTCTTGATTTTTAAATTTTATATGTTTTCTTGGTTTTATACATATTTTATATTAAGATATATATCTTGGTTTTTAAATATGTTTTCTTGATTTTTATATTTATTTTGTTTACTTTTTCCAGTTCTCTACTTCATAGATTTCTGTATTCTGTAATGCCTCTTCTTTGCTATCTTCCATATTTGTCATTTTCATTTGAATCATTTTGTTCTCTTCTATGATTTCTTCATCATTAAATGTTTTTTCCTTCTTCCTATTTCCCATAAAATTTTTTTTGTTTTTTAAGATTTTTATTAAAATATAGCTAATATGTAATATTATATTAGTTTCAGGTGTACACCATAGCTATTCAACATTTATATACTTAAAGAAGTGATCACCATGATCAATCCAGCAACAATCTGACACTGTATCACATTATCCCAATATTATTGACTATATTCCCTATGCTGTACATTACATCCCCATGACTTGTTTGTTTTATACCTGGAGATTTGAACCTCTTATTCCCCTTCACCTTCCCCCTCCACCCCTTTAAAAATTTTCAATTACAGTTGACATTCAATATTATTTTATATTAATTTCAGATGTACCTCATAGTGGTTAGACATTTAGATAATTTAAGAAATGATCCCCCTGATTAGTCTAGTACCCACTTGGCACTATACATAGTTATTACCATATTATTGACTATATTCTCTATAATTTATATCTCTATGACAATTTTGTAACTACCAATTTGTACTTTTTAATCCTTTCACCTTTTTCACCCTGCTCCCTAAGCCTCCTCCCACCTGTCATTCCGATAAATCTAGTATCATCTGACACCATACATAGCTATTATAATATTGACCATATTTCTTATGCTATACCCTACATCCCCATAATTACTTTCTAACAACCAATTTGTACTTCTTTTTAAAATTTTTATTTTATTAGGGAACAGTGTGTTTTCCCCAGGACCCATCAGCTTCAAGTCAAGTTGTTGTCTGTCAATCTTAGTTGTGGAAAGTGCAGCTCAGCTCCAAGTCCAGTTGCCATTTTCAATCTAGTTGCAGGGGACATAGCCCACCATCCCATGTGGGAGTCGAACCAACAACCTTGTTGTTAAGAGCATGTGCTCTAACCAACTGAGCCATCTGGCGACCCACCGGCAGCTCAGCGGCAGCTCAGCTCAAGTCGTTGTCTTCAATCTAGTTGCGGAGGGTGCAACTCACTGGCCCATGTGGGAATCGAACTAGCAATCCTGTTGCTCAGAGCTCATGCTCTAACCAACTGAGCCACCTGGCTGCCCCCCAATTTGTAGTTCTTAATCCCTTCCCCTTTTTTCACCCATACCCCCAACCCTTCTCCCATCTGGCAACCATCAAAATGCTCTCAGTATCTATGAGTTTGTTTTTGTTTTGTTTGTTTATTTTGTTATTTAGATTCCACATATAAGCAAAATTGCATTGTATCTATCTTTCTCTGTCCAACATGCTCTACTCAGCACAACACCCTCCAGGACCATCTATGCTGTCGCAGATGTCAAGAACCCATTTCCTTCCCTGGATGAGCAATATTCAATTGTATATATGTAAAACCTCCTCTTTATCTATTCTTCCATCTACAGACACCCAGGCTGCGCCATATTTTGGCCATTGTAGACAATTATGCAATGAACAGATGGTTGCATATATCCCCTCTGAATAAATACCCAGAAGTGGGATTATGGGGTCCTTCTTTGTCTCTTGTTTTAAAGTCTATTTTGTTTGGTATAAGTATTGATATACCAAAATATGTAAGGGTCTTGTTTGCTTATCCCTTCAACCACCCTATGGGGTTTTTAAAAAAATTTTTATTGGGGAATTGGGGGAAGGGATCAGCACTGGGGAATCGGGGAAGGGGAACAGACAAGTTGCTGTCCTTCTGTTTTTCAGTCTAGTTGTGGAGGACGTCGCTTCACTGGCCAATGTTGGTATTATCATTGCACTCTTCCTGGGTGAGGCAGTCGCTCGCTGGCCATTGGACAGCCGCTCACGGCAGCTCACAGCAGCTCATGCCGGCTGCCGGCCGCTCATGCTGGCTGCCAGCCACTCATGGTAGCTCATGGCTGCCCACTGCAGCAAGGGCTGCAGTCTACACCATTGCCGGCAACTCACAGCAGCCCAGCTCCAGCTCACCATCTTAGCTGTAGAGGGCACAACATCACTGGCCCTCATATGGATCTGAACTGGGGCCCTGCTGCTCAGAGCTGGCGTCCCAAGCCAATTCTTAACCAACGCGTGTCTCGGCCAGCCCAACCACCCTATGTTTTTGATCAGAGCATTTAATCCATTTACATTGAAAGTGATGATAGATATGTAGTTATTGCCATTTTATTATTTATATTTTTGATTTTTTTTCTATCTTAAAGAAGTCCCTCTAACATTCCTTGTAATACTGGTTTGGTGGTGATGAACTCCTTTAGCTTTTTCTTGTCTGGGAAGTTCTTTATCTGTCCTTCAATTTTAAATGATAGCTTTGGGCCAGCCCAGTGGCTCGTTGGTTAGGAGTTGGCTTGGGACGCCAGCTCTGAACACCAGGGCCCCGGTTCGGATCCCACTTTAGGGCTAGTGACGCTGAGCCCTCTACAGGTAAAATGGGTGAGCAACAGCTCAACCTGGAGCTGGGCTGCTGTGAGTTGCCGGCGACAGTGTAGGCTGCAATGAAGCTGCAGTGGGTTGCCATAAGCTACCATGAGTGGCTGGCAGCCGGCATGAGCAGCCGGCAGCCAGCATGAGCTGCCAAGAGCCTCTGTGAGTGGCTGTCCAGTGGTCGGCGACCGATCTGCCTCACCTGGGAAGAGTGCAATGATAATACCAATATGGGCCAGTGAAGCGACATCCTCCACAACTAGACTGAAGAACAAAAGGACAGCAACTTGTCTGTTCCTCTCCCCAAATCCCCCGATAAAATCTTTTAAAAATAAACAAATAAGTAAGTAAGTAAGTAAGTAAGTAAGTAAATAAATAAATAAATAATAGCTTTGCTGGGTAGAGTAATCTTGGTTGTAGGTCCTTGCTTTTTATCACTTTGAATATTTCCTGCTAATCCGTTGTGGCTTGCAAAATCTCTGTTGAGAAATCTGCTGACTGTCTTATATGAGGTCCCTTATAAGTTATTAGTTGCCTTTCTCTTGCTGCTTTTAGGATTCTCTTTTTCTCTAACCTTTGCTATTTTAACTATAATGTGTCTTAGTGTGGGCCTGTTTGGGTTCATCTTGTTTGAGACTGTCTTCGCTTCTGGGCTTGTATGTCTGTTTCTTTCAACAGGTTAGAGAAGTTTTCAGGTCATTATTTCTTCAAATAGGTTCTCAAGCCCTTGCTTTCTCTCTTCTCCTTCTGTTACTCCTATAATGGGAATATGGTTATGCTTGATGTTATGCCAGGGGCCTCTTAAACTATCCTTATTTTTTTTGATGCTTATTTTATTTTGCTGTTCTGATTGGGTGTTTCCTGCTACCTTATCTTCCAAATTACTTATTCGATCACCTAGTCTGCTGGTGATTCTTTTTAGTGCATTCTTTATTTCAGTTATTCTTTACTTCTGACTGGGTTTTTGTTGTTGTTGTTGTTGTTACGGTTTCTATGTCTTTTTTAATGCTTTTTGTCTCTTTTTATTGAAGTTCTCACTAAGTTTCTTGAGCATCCTTATAACCAGTGTTTTGATCTATGTCTTTGGTAGGTTGCTTACCTCAATTTTGTTTAGTTATTTTTCTGGAGTTTTCTCCTGTTCTTTCATTTGGGATGTATTTCTTTGTTTCTTCATTTTGGCTGCCTCTCTGTGTTTGCTTCTACATGTTAGGTAGATCTGCTACATCTCCCAGTCTTGCTGGGTGGCCTTATGTAATAGGTTTCTTGTGGGGCCCAGTGACACAGTCTCCCTGGTCACCTGTGCAGGGTGCTCCAGGAGTGTCTCTTGTGTGGGCTGTGTGGGCCCTCCTGTTATAGTTGAACCTTGATTACTATTGGCATGCCAGTGGGTGGTATTGACCCTCAGGCTGACTGGTCATGGTGTTTGGCCATGTCCACAGCTTATAGGCTGCTGTGTGGAGGCTTACCACATAGAGCGAGGTTCATCTCAGCAGGCTCTGATGCCTGTTGAGACCACCCTTTGGGTATGCCACTTGTGGGGCCAATTGGGCAGTACTTTGCTATGGTCTGAGGCCAACCTCCATGTATATTGGTTCTGGGGCACCTTGGAACAGCCTGCAGTGCGGCCCAGGTCAGCCACTTCTTGTGACTGGCCAAGGACTACCTGGTAGGAGCTACAAAGTTGGTTGCTACTTGTGCTGGACCGGAAGGCATGTGAGAGAGGCCACACTGTGATCTGAAGATGGCTGCCACCAGTACCCTGTCTGGAGTGGCTCGCAAAAAGCCAGGACACCCCAAGGCCTGCTGCCAGATGCCAGCTCCCATAAGGTTCAGCTGCTGATAAAACTTCATTTGGTACAGAACTGAGTGTGGCGGGGTCTCAGTGAGTCATCAGAGTAGAGCAGGCTAAGTTCACTGGACCAGTTCAGATTCAGATTTGGCCATAGGTGTGGGGGAGGGCTCGACACAGGAGAGTGCCCTCCCCCATTGCTGGCCACATGGGAGGAGGATCCCACACAGGGTAAATGGCAAATGTCCCCCCAGTCACTTCCCTGAAGTCACACAACTCAGTCTTTCCCTGTATGTCTCTAATGCCTCTCCCTGCCCCCCACCTCCCTCACCCTCACCCAAGTCACTGTCTTTCCACCGGAGCCCAGGATGAGTGCCTGCAAGTGTGCCTGTGTGGTCCCTTTAAGAGGACATCTAGATTTCCTACAGCCTTCCGTCCCACCCAGACAGTTAGAATACCCATTATTTTTCACAGCCAGATGTTGTGGGGGCTTTTTTTCTTGGCACCAGTACTTGGTCTGGGGAGCCTGGCATGGGGCTGGGATCCCTTGCTCCTCTGTGGGAAAACTCTGTGGCCAGTTTTTATTGACCAATTGGTTGCTGTTTGAATGTCAATGGGTAGGATTGGCCCTCAGGCTGATTGGTTGTAAGAACTGGCTGTGATTACAGTGGAGGAGCTTTAGTGCAGAGGCTGACCCTATGCAGCAGGATTTGCTTTAGGAGGGCTCTGGTGCCTGCCCAGTCTGCCCTTTGGGTGTGTCATTCTTGGAGGCCACTAAGCGATGATCCAGCTCAGTCCAATTCTGGCCACCAGTTATGCCAGCCAGGGGTCCTGCCACAGGCAAGGGTCAGCCACAGCCTGTGCCCTGCCTGGAGCCACCTGGCATAAGCCACAAAGCAATCTGTAAATGACCGCCACCTGTACTGGGCTTGGAGGTGCCTCAAGAGGCCAAACCACAAACTGAGGTTGGCTGTTGCTGGTGCTGGGCTAAGGGCTGCTCATCAAGAGGTACAGGACAGGCTGAAGCCTATTGCTTTTCGTTTGGGTTTCATGAAACTTTGAGAGATTTTAGGAAAGTCTGCAGCATGAGCCAAGACAGGCCATTTGTATGGAAAAGACACAGGAAGCAGCTTGGGTGTGCCCAGAAGTTGGGTGGGGTGGGGTCTAAGGAAATCACTGGGGGAGGGAGGGGTGGATGAACCCTGTTAGCCAGGTTAATGGAGATTCAGATATTGCAGATATGCTGGGAGGGGAGAGGGCTCAACAAAGAAACAATGGCTTTTTCCATCTTCTCTGTCTTGGAGAAGCTGCCCCTCTAATCCTTGCCCTGAAGCCAGACAACTCAGTTATATGTCCCTGGTGCCATATGTCCCTGGCACCTTTCAAGGTGATGCTTCAGCACTGAAGCTCAGATGAGTGAGTTCATCAGCGAGTAGGTCCATGGGTGGCCCTTTTAGTGGAGCTCATGGGACTGCAGCCACCCTTGTGTCATTCACCACAATCTCTGCTGGTTTTCTTGGTCAGAAGTTATGGGGATTTCTTTTCCCAGTACTGAAACCCTGGGCTGGGAAGCCTGGTGTGGGGCTGGGACCCCTAGCTCCTTCCGGGGTGACCTCTGCAGCCAAGAAATCCCTCACAATTTTTAATGGTTACACACAGGTGTGAGACCAGACCGTTCTGTGTTTCTGTCCCTCCTACAAGTCTTGAGGTGGCTTTTTCTTTACATCCTTAGTTATAGGGCTTTGTTTCAGCTAGACTTTAAGTGATTCTTTTTTATTTTTAAATTGGGGAATTGGGGAGGGGGGCCAGCCAAATTGTTGTTCTTTTTTTTTTTTTAATACCCCCCTACCCCAGACTCTGTTGTTCTTCAATCTTAGTTGTGGAGGGCACCAGTCACCATCTGGCTGCCTATTGCAGCTTGTGGCCTCTAAGCTCAAGGTGATGTGTTACAATCTTAGTTGCGGGTGGGTGTAGCCACCATCCCATGCTGGAGTCGAACCTGGCAGTCTTGTTAAGAGCGAGCGCTCTATCCATTGAGCCATCCGGGTGTCCCCTCAACTCAAGCTGCCGAGTTCAGTCTTAGTTGGGGGCGGGCATAGCCCACCATCGAACAGGCAGTCTTGTTGTTAGGAACACATGCTCTCACCAGCTGAGCCATCCTGCCACCTGTTGGCAGCTCAGTGGCAGCTCAGCTTGGGCGCAGCGTCGCTGGCCCATGTGAGAATCGAACCGGTGGCCCTGTTGCTCAGAGCTTGTGCTCTTACACTAGCTCTTAACCAACTGAGCCATTCGGCCGGCCCCCAAGTGATTCTTAACGATGGTTGTTTTGTAGTTGAGTTGTAATTTTGATGTAGTCCTGAGGAGGTAAGCACAGCATTTACCTACTTGACCCACAATCTCCCTTAAGACATTTTTATTGTGTTCATGTACTATTGTGTTTCTTCTAATTTAGTCTTTGTTTTTTCCATTTTATTTCTTTACTCATTTCTGAGTTTTTCTAATTTCAGTTACGGTAGTTTTTTTTTTCATGTCTCGAATGATTTTTAGCTGATTTTAAAATAGTGGGTTACAATTTGAGCTGTTATTTGGGCATGTATTTCTAGTGTGGTATCATCTTATAGAAATATTATTCTGCTGTTTTTCTTTTTTCTAATAATAACTCTATATGGGATTTATATGATCTCAATAATTTTCAGCTGTTTGTTTATTTTTATGTGAAATTAGTTTCTGGAATTTTTAAGAGTTGTGTGGTTCAGGATGGTTTTTCTAACTTCACAAATCTCCTTCTTTTGTTTTCATATAATGTTAAAAAATATGGTGGCTTACTGATTCTTTTTTTTAGGCCAAGGATTGGCAACCGCTGCCCATTTTGCAAATAAAGTTTTACTGGGACATGGCATTGATCATTTACTTACATATTTGTCATGACTGCTCTGAGGCCAAGTCAGTAAAGTTGAGAAGCTGTAGCATGTACTCTGTAGCCTACAGACCAAAAATACTTACTGTCTAGCCCTTTAATACCCTGATTTAAACCTTTTTTTTTTTACTTTGTCTCTGTTCTGCTCAATTTTGATTTTACCCCCAACAGTGTATTCTCAGTGTGGAGCACTGTTGTAGAAGTAAGCCCCCACGCTCAGTTTGGAGAGCTCACAGGGAACCATCCAGTTTCAGACATTAGCACCCCTTGCTCACACTTTAAAATTTTTTATATATACATTTGAATACACACACATGCACATGCACCCACAGACATACACAGAGCATGCAAAAAAATGTATACACATTTTTTTAAAAAAGATTTTATTGGGGAATTGGGGGAGGGGAACAGCATTGGGGAATCGGGGAAGGGGAACAGACAAGTTGCTGCCCTTTTGTTCTTCAGTCTAGTTGTGGAGGACGTCGCTTCACTGGCCCATGTTGGTATTATCACTGCGCTCCTCCCCGGTGAGGCAGTTGCTTGCCGGTCATTGGACAGCCGCTCATGGCGGCTCACGAAAGCTCACACCCGCTGCCGGCCAGCCCCACTGCAGTCTATGCCGGCGACGGCGACTCATGGCAGCCCAGCTCCAGGTGGAGCTGTTGTTCACCATCTTAGCTGTAGAGGGTGCAGCATCAGTGGCCGTCATGTGGGATCTGAACTGGGGCCCTGCTGCTCAAAGCTGGTGTCCCAAGCCAACTCCTAACCAACGTGCCACTCAGCTGGCCCGTAAAAAAAATGTCCACACATTTTAAGAAAGGAAAACTATTAAAATTGTAATATTCAATGTATAATAATAACAAAAGATGAATACAAGTCACATTTGACTTCTGCAATAACAAGAGGTGTTCAAGGTGGTTACCGTCAATGTCCAGACACTTCTGATTATGGCAAACTACTGCGCGAGCAACATTGACCAAAGTGTCCACTTGTATACATGTTTTTGGCACCCCTAGTATATATATATATATATATATATATACATATATATATGTATATATATATATAAATTTATCATTTTCACCATTTTAATGTTAACAATTAAGTGGTATTAAGTATATTCACAATGTTGTGCAACAATCATCACTATGTATTTCTAGAACTTTTTTATTATCTCAAACTGTAACTCATATCCATTAAACAATTACTCTTCATTCCCCCCCCACCCTGACCCCCAGTAACCTCTACTCTACCTTCTGTTTCTATGAATTTGCCTATTCTAGGTACCTCCTATAAGTGGAATCATTCAATATTTTTCTTTCAGTGTCTGTCTTATTCCACTAAATATTATATTTAGATCACTATTTATGTATTATAACATTATCAGAATTTTATTCCTTTTTTTATCAATGAATAGTATTCCATTGTGTGTATATACACAACATTTTGTTGATCCACTCATCTCTTAATGGACACGGGTTGTTTCCATGTTTTGGCTACTGTGAATAATACTATGAACATTGGTGTATAAATATCTGTTTCAGTCCCGGCTTTCAGTTCTTTTGAGTATATATTTAGGAGTGGAATTGTTGGATTATATGGTAATTTTATTTTTTAACTTTTTGAAGAACTGTCACAGTGGCTTTTCCATGTTTCCACAATGGCTACACCGTTTATATTCCCACCAGCAATGCATGTCAGTTACAATTTATAGACATCTTTGGCAACATTTGTTTTTTGTTTTTGTTTAAGAAATAGATATCCTAATGGGTAGGAGGTGGTATCTCATTGTGATTTTGATTTGCATTTCCCTAACAATTAATGGTAAGCATCTCTCTTTTTTTTTTAAAGGCTTTATTTGAGAATTTGGGGAGGGGAACAGTGTTGAGGAATCGGGAAAGGGAACAGACAAGTTTCTGTCCTTTTGTTCTTCAGTCCAGTTGTGGAAGACATTGCTTCACTGGCCCATGTTGGTATTATCACTGTACTCTTTCCGGGTGAGGCAGTCGCTCGCCAGCCATTGGATGGCCGCTCACGGTGGCTCACAGCAGCTCATGCCAGCTGCGGGCCGCTCACCCTGGCTGGCAGCCACTCACGGCAGCCCACTGCAGCAGGGGCTGCAACCTATGCCATCACTGGCGACTAACGGCAGCCTAGCTCCAGGTCAAGCTGTTGTTCACCATCCTAGCTATAGAGGGCGCAGCGTCATTGGCCCTAATGTGGGATCCGAACCGGGTCCCTGCTGTTCAGAGCTGGCATCCCAAGCTAATTTTGTTGTTGTTGTTGTTAGCTGAGCCATCCTGCTACCTGTTGGCAGCTCAGCGACTGCTCAGCTCGGGCCAGGACTCGAACCGTTGTTGCTCAGAGCTCGCACTCTTGAGCAAGCTCTTAACCAACTGAGCCACTTGGCCGGCCCTCCAAGCTAACTTTTAACCAATGCGCCACTTGGCCGGCCCAATGGTAAGCATCTTTTCATGAGCTTATTGAGCATTTGTATATCTTCTTTGGAGAAATGTCTGTTCAACTTCTTTGAATTGCATTTTTGTTGTTTTTGAGTTGTAAAAATTAAGTACTTTCTATATTCTGGATATTAATCCTTTATCACATATATAACTTGCAAATGTTTACTCCCATTTATGCAGTGTCTTTTCACTCTTTTGAGAGTGTCCTTTAATTATTTTCCTTTTTCCAGTTAATTGGTAATTTTGGGGGAGATGGTTTAAGAGTATATAAGCATCTTCTTCCTCCTTAAACTTTCACTTACTAGTTTAAGCATTTATTGATGACTCTTTCTCAAATCAATGGCTACTATTTTTGAACACCAACCATATTTCAGCTACTGCACTAAGTGCTAACATGTCTTATCTGTGTCACAGGTGAGGAAACTGAAACTGAAGAGGTGAAACAATGGCACAAGGACTCACAGCTAGCAAGCAGTGGGAATGGGAGTGGACTCCAGCACCAGCTGCTCCAAGATCACATGCCGGAGCTTGGGGAAAAAGCGTGAGCTGGAAACTTGGGACTCCAGGTATCAGGTCTGTTGAGCAAGGCTGTTTTTCATATTCCTTCCTTGTGCTTCCCAAACGACCCCTGACCTAGAGAGGGGGTAGGGCAAGCAGACTTCAGGGCATGCTAGGTGTGTTCTGCAGTCAGAGACAAGTCCCCATACAAATACCAGCTACTCAGGCTGATGCCGTTTGCAGCTTCATGCATCACTCTGTATCTGCCATGCCCTGCAGGTATGGCTGAGTCAGTAGCTGGGTTCACACAGCCAAAAGCCCCAAACTGTCTTTTCACAGGGTTGGGGGGGTGGGATGTCTTGGTAACCTGGCGGGTTTTGGGTTAAACATCCCATTCTTCCCTCTTGTGGGACCTTAGTTGAGGGCACCAGAGCACAGGCAGGGTGGGGTCCTAAGGCAGTGAGCCAGGGCCCTGAGTCATAGGGAGACCAAGAGGCCCAGGCAAATACAAGTCATACTGAGCCAGCAAAAAACTTGGAGAAAAGCCATGGCCTGGATGCTGGGAGGAGGGAGAAGTCACCAGATGCAGGCGAGGTCACAGGAGGGGATTACAGGCAGACCTGGAGCCAAGAACAAGCTCCAGTGGGTCAGGGTGACATGGGGCTGCTCTAGGAAATCCTGAGCCTGTGTCTGGAGATCTGCAGTACTAGAGGCTTGTTCTCCAGGGCTGACCGTGGTCTAAGCCTGGTGGACTGGCCCAGGCTAGGACACACAAGGCTGGCTGTGTGCATTAGTTGCGGGTGCTCTTCTGGATCAGGCTTCATGGTGGGCAGTCACTTCTTCAGCTACAATCGGACATCTCTAACATGCCTCACAGGCCTATACCAACCTCAGCTACCGGGGGGTTTAGCCTTTGCATTCTCACAACTGGCATCACTTAGCCCAGCTCCTCACCCAGTGTAATTACTCAGTCAGGCCCTGACCTTATCTTTGGATGAAAGCTGCATTTTTTTTTAAGATTTTATTGGGGAATTGGGGGGAGGGGAACAGCGTTGGGGAATAGGGAAAGGGGAACAGACAGGTAGACAAATTGCTGTTTTTGTTCTTCAGTCTAGTTGTGGAGGACGTCGCTTCACTGGCCCATGTTGGTATGATCATTGTGCTCTTCCNTGGCCCATGTTGGTATGATCATTGTGCTCTTCCCAGGTGAGGCAATAGGTCACCGGTCATTGGTCGGCCGCTCACAGCGGCTCCCGGCAGCTCACATCAGCTGCCGGCTGCTCACGCTGGCTGCCATCCACTCACATAACTAACGGCAGCCCACTGCAGCCCTTCTGCAGCCTACGCCGTCGCCAGTAACTCATGGCAGCCCTGCTCCAGGTCGAGCTGTTGTTCATCATCTTAGCTGTAGAGGGCGAGCATCACTGGCCCTCAATGTGGGATCTGAACCGCAGCCCTGCTGCTCAGAGCTGGTGCTCCCAAGTGAGCTCTTAACCAGCTGAGCCACTCGGCAGGCCCAAAGCAGCATTTTTTTAAAGAACATACTCTCAGAGACTTTCCATATACTGGCTTTATCCTCCACTTAAATTGTTGGGTTGTCAGAAAAGTCATGACGCGTGTTTGCAACAGATGGCACTAATTCATTTTTGGAAGTACTAGAGTCATTCACATCTATGTTATTGCTATGTCATTTGACAGCTGACAGTTCTAGTTTCATTCTAGAAAAAAATTTAGCGATTTGGTTGAGTTTTGGAGATTTTACAAGTTCAAGATGAAAGACAAAACTGTGCACTTTTGCCATATTTTACTGTTTTACTTCCATAAAGGGAAGAACGCGCGTCAAGCTTGTGAAAAGTTACATAAAGTTTACGGTGACAATGCGTTACAAAAATGTCAGTGCCAATGATGGTTCATGAAATTCTGTGCTGGTGATTTTGATCTCAGTGATGCTCCTCGGTCAGAAAGGCCCACCAAGGTTGATGACGACAAAATAAAGGCATTGATCGAGTCAAATCCACATTACACGACACGCGAGACTGCAGAAACAGGCAACATTCATCATTCAAGCGTTCATGACCACCTGAAGAAGCTGGATACGTAAGCAAGCTCGATATTTGGGTTCCGCATGAACTCAAAGAAGTTCATTTGACGGCACATATAAACATCTGTAATATGCTCATTGAACGTGAGAAAAACAATCATTTTTTGAAGCAACTGATACCTGGTGATGAGAAGTGGATTATTTACCACAATGTGGTGTGCAAACGGCCTTGGTCCCGACGTGATGATTTGCCTCAAATGACATCGAAAGCAGACATTCTTCAGAAAAAGGTTATGCTGTCAGTGTGGTGGGATTTTATTTATTTATTTATTTTGTAGCTGAGCCATCCTGCCACCTGTTGGCAGCTCAGCGGCTGCTCAGCTCGGGCCAGACTCAAACTGCTGTTGCTCAGAGCTCAAAGTCCTGAGTGAGCTCTTAACCAACTGAGCCACTCAGCCGGCCCACAATGTGTGGTGAGATTTTAAAGGTGTCGTGTTTTTCGAGCGCCTACCAAGGAGCCAAACAATCAATTTGAATGTGTGCTGTCGGCAATTGGACAATTTGAATGAATCCATCATCCAGAAATGTCCAGAGCGTGTTAATTGTAAAGGAGTTGTGTTCCATCGCGACAACGTGAGACCACACAGAAGTTTGATCACCCGTCAAAAATTATTGGACTTGGATGGGATGTGTTGCCACACCTACCATACTCGCCTGACCTTGTGCCATCAGACTTCCACTTGTTTCGCTCTCTTCAAAACTCCTTGCATGGTTTAACGTTCAATTCAGATGAGGCTATAAATCAGCACCTTGTTCAGTTTTTCACAAATAAAGACAGGTCCTTCTATAAATGAGGAATTATGAAGCTCACTGAAAGATGGCAAAAGGTTATTATCAAACAAAACAGGCAATATATCATTGATTGATCTTTGTTCTTTATATAAATAAATGACCTTTGTAAAACATAGACAAAATACGTCATGACTTTTCCGACAACCCAATATCTGGAAATAATTTCAAACTTACAAAAAGTTGCAAAAATAAAAACAGCATAATATAAAAATACAGTTTTTATCCTTCAACCATCTTAAGTGAGTTAAGTACATCATGGTCCTTTACCCCAAAATACTGCACTATATAATTATTGCTGAATTTTTATTCCTTGCAACTAATAAGCAGTGTGGGGAGACCATGCAAATATTGTGTTCTTTATAAAAATTGCCCCCTTAGATTTAGCATCACTGATGATTCTTGCCTAAGCCAATCTTTACCATGATGGTTGCAAAACAGTGATTTTTTAACTGCAACCCTCCTTCCATGGTTTCTATTCTGCCTTTAGCATTCTCCTGGGAACGAAAGACCTTCCTTCTCACCACTTTGTATTTATGGACTCATGGTGGGGACTCATGAATTCCTATTTTTTCCCATGGTTTATAATTTAATACTTAATTATTTTCATGTTCAAATTGTCCCAGATTTGCTAGTGGGGACTCCTTTGACCTGTCTCCTATGTCCTTGTGACATACTCCATTTTTTAAAATTTATCTTTTTTAGCAATTCCTTACTTTCTGATACAACAAGGGATCCCAAGCATCTCTTGTACCAGTCCTGGACTCAGTCCTTCATCTAAGGAGCCTGATTCCTTTTAGTGGTGAAGATATTAGAGATTAAATTTGGAGTATTAGATGGCCTCATTGTTACTGAAATGTCTTTGCTTCTTGGCTCTTTCAATGGACAGAGCTAGGAAATATATTGTAATGCAGGGGCTCAGCTCCTGGCAGGTGAACATAGGATACAATGAGGCCTAAAAGGAATTACAACAGAGCCATAGATGGTGGGGGTCCATATGTCTATATTCCTAATGGCGGCTGGTCGAGACACAAGAAGCAAACATCCACCAGTACCCCAACAAGGGGTTTTCCTGCACCACAGTCTTGATGGCGACTGGGTGAGACACAGGAAATAGGATCCACAAGATCCGCCACACCTGCGCTTGCTAACATAGCCACAGCAGTTATATATTGGGTTGTTGGAAAAGTCATGACGTATTTTTTCTATGTTTTTTGTTGCAAAAATGCATCATGACTTTTCCGACAACCCAATAGCATACAGAACAACAGTGGCTGATGACCAACTGGTTACATAAGTGCTTACATAGGGAAGCATCCTGTGCACGTGCGGGCTACACAACCAAGCCATTACTTTTCCACAGGAGGCGAGAGCCTGGAAACTGCTCTCTGGGACTCTGTCCCAAAATATATGCATGAATATACACATGTACATATGTGCATATATTTGCATATTCGTAAATACATATGTGTGACAAACATGTATATACATATGCATATACATAATTTAGAAATCATGAATTTACACTGATACCTCCTCACAGGGTTATTCCTTGCCTTCCCCACTCCATATTTGTATGCTCCTTCTTGCTCAGTGAGAATACTGGCTCCCAACCGTATCAACAGATTTGCTTAATCCTGTATTACATTTAAAATAGTTTATTATTTCTAAAATGGTTTCTGAATTGCTTTGCCCACACCATTACAAACAGCAGACATACTAAAAATAGTTCAGGATTTATTTGTAATTCTCCCTCCTCACGAATCTCTCTGCCCCCAACTGAGGGTATTTAGTCAAAAACTGTGTTAAATTTATTCAAATTAGTGATTTCTTTTTTTTTTCCTTTCAGTGTGGTTATAGGACTTATTTGAAATGAAGTTGGTTTCATTGTTTCAGTTTGCTTTTAGTTTTAATTTACCTCCTTTCCATTCTTATTGATTTAATTTTATTTTTGAATATGTGGAATGTTGCCATGCTTTTGAAAATCAAAACTATAAAAAAAGGTGTACTCAGAGAGATATCACATCCACCTGTTCATCTCCAACCCTTGTAGGTAACCAATTGCATAATTTTCTGATTTATCCTTCTTGTGTTTTATTTTGTAATGTTTAGCAGTTATATTATATATATTTTCTTATTTTTCATTTTTTTCTTATGCAAAAGATAGCATACTACATATGTATGGTATAATAAGAAATATATTTGGTCTTTATCCGCAATTCCTGGCACTGAGCCCCTTGAAACCCTTGGAATTTCTTGAGTGATGGGAGTGTCTTAAGTTACTCCTAAGGAGTCCCTCTTTAAGCACACCTTGAGTTTACGCTAAGGAGGTGACTTAGCATGGGCCCCCAGATAGCCTCAGGATGAGTCAGCAGAAAGAGAAAGTCATTAGAGGGTTGATACTTTCAGCCCCATCCACTCTTGAGCAATGAGATTTAATGAGCTTATCAGTTGGTGAATGTATCCTCATGCCAAGAGGGTGGTGCACCCCAGTCCCAGGGACATAAATTCCTGTACTCGGGACCCTTCTGGACCTTACCCTACAAACGTCTCATCTGGCTCTTCATCTGTATCCTTTATAATATTTCTTATAATAAACTGGTAAACATGTTTCTCTGAGTTCTGTGAACTACTCTAGCAAATTAACCAAACCTGAGGAGGGGGTCATGAGAACCTCCAATCTATACCCAGTGGGTCAGAAGCACAAGTAACCTCAATTTGTGATTGGCATCTGAAGTGGGGGGCAGTCTATGGACTAAGGCTTCAAAACCTGTGGGGTTTGATGCTCTCTCCAGGTAGTTAGTGTCAGAATTGAGTTAAATTGTAGGACATCTAGCTAATGTCACAAAATTATTTAATGTGAGGAAAACTACCACATATTTGGAGTACAGAATTATTCAGAGTGTTGTGTGTAGTGTAAAGGAAAATAGAGTTTTTCCTTTACAAAATGCTTTTCTGCAATTTAACTTTTTCACTTATCTTTTGGAAACCATTCCATATCAGTTCACAGAAATCATCCTTATTTTTTTACTGCATTAGCTCCATTGTATATGCCATAGTTTATTTATCCAGTCTCCCCTGCTTGGACATTTAGGTAGTTTCCAGTGTTTTGCAGTTAAAGATAATACTGCAATAAAAAATATTGCAATGAATAACATGCATCAAATGACAAAACTAAAACAGTTTAGTGACTGGGGGAGCACAGAGCCTCAGCAGCTGTGGAGCACTATTCCCCGAGGGCTTTGGGGTAAGAGTGAGTTGTATAGAGCATTAGAAACAGGGCAGGATGAATTGGTTAGGAGGTCGGTGATCTCTCTATAAAGCCTGCAGGTCCTGCTTTCTAGGTAAGGTAAACTAGCTAAGACTGAGCTAGAGCATGGTGATTAGTGTATGTTAGGTTTCCTTGACAAGTGTTTCCTGTAAGTGCAGGCTGACTGAGTTTTAGATTTCTAATGTAAGCTCAGCCACTGGAGTGGCCTTCGTGTTGCAAGCTCCGATATACAAATTGACTTTATTACTGTACATATGTATTTTTGCATTATTGATGGTATATCTTCAGGACAAATTCTTAGAAGTGGAACTGCTGGGTCAAACAAAGAGTATATTCCTTTTCTATTGCTGTGTAACAAGTTACCACAAACTTAGCAGTTTGAAAAAGCACCCATTCACTAGCTCAGTCTTATAGGTCAGAAGTCTGGGTGGGCTTTGACTAGGTTCTCTGCTCAAAATATGACAAGACCAAAATCAAGATGTTGGCTGGGCTCTTACCTGGAAACTTTAGAAAGAATCCACTTCCAAGAAAATTCAATGTCAGAATTCAGTTCCTAGTACCGAGGTCCCCATTTTGTTGTGGGCTCTCAGCTTCTACTGACTGCCCCCTTCCTTACTACATGACCCCCTCTAACTTCAAACCAGCCACAGTGTGTCAAGTCATTCTCGCTTGGCATCTCTCCAACTCCTGTCAAAGATTAACAAAAGTGGACAGTAGTTGAAGTGGGAAGGACAGATTTTAATCAGTAATAACTATTGCAATAAGGAAAAGAGTCCAACATGAACTGAACTCAACTTCAATTTGTACAGAGATGACTGGGTATCTTAAAAGGAGAATGAGGTAGAGTGATGGGAAGGGCGAGGGTGAGCAGGGTTCCAGTAGTCAGAGAAGTGAAAACTTGCAAAGGGTCAGTTTGTGCAAATGCCCTTAGGCCAGCTGTGTCTGCTAGCTGGAAATTACTGAAGTGAGGATTCTAGCCTCCCAGAGAGACTGGGAGACAAAGGCTGGATTGGCTGGAACAAACAGTAAATTCTTTTGGCAGCCTTGAGCTTTCTCAGGCAGGTACGTTAAGCAGGGCTAGGGTCATCCTAGGGATGTAGCCTTGAGCTTTTAGAAAATATGTTGTGTTTGTTGAAGTCTTCCTAGGCCAAGATTAATGGCTATTTGAAAAGAGGCTCAGAGGAGCATGGCTAGAGTTTGGACCAGGAGGGACTCTGTCACTTCCTTTTCTGTTCCTCTTCTGGACAAAGAAACCCTGCTTTTAAAGGGCTTGTGTGATTAGATCAGGCCTACCTGGATAATGTCCCTTTTGCCATGTAATGTGAGGTAATCACAGAAGTAACACCAAGGGTCTAAGGTTATCTAAGGTTATAGAAACCATCTTAACCTCCCCAGCCCTCTTAGCAATTGTCCCAGCCAGCACAGAAGAAGTCTGAGCTGTCTGGGGCTCTGAGCACTGCCAAGGCTGACTCAGCCTCTGGTTACCATGAATGGGAAGAGCCTTAGTGTCCCAGCAGGACCTTTTATGGCAGTCAGTGTGAAGAGTGATGGAGGCTACACACAGTGTCTTAGAGAATGAGGGGGAGGGGCACACCATGAGTTATCTTGAGTAGAGGACTATGGTAGGGCTGTTCTGTGTAGCCGAATCCTGTCTGTACTTGTGTGCAAGAACATACATCCACCTCACACACCCTTGTAACATTTGCTTTGGTTTTAATCTCCTTTGAGTGACTTGGCCCTTGTTTTTGAAAGCCATGCTAGTGAATGGCTGGTAGGAGCACAAACTTGAGGTTAGGTGAATCCAGGCTCTACCATTTAGTAGCTGTGGGACCTTGAAATTACTTAACTTCTTTGTGTCTTGATTTATTTCTTCATCTACAAAATGTGAATAATAATAGAACAATAGAAGCTACCTCCTGGGAGAGCTGGAAGGATCCAATGAAACCATGGTCACAGAGTACTAATGTATTTCTGGCACAAAGTAGGTGCCCAACAAATGTTAGGTGTCTTAGTGTACCACTCTGTCTTGCTCATTTCTGGCTGTGTACCCCAAGGTCTTCTTGGCTTTCCTGTGGTCCTTTGTGTTAGTTGCTGGATTCTCTCAGCACAATGGCTCTTGGACCTCAAGTATCCTGTCCTGGAGTTTTTCCCACTCTCACTCTGCTAAGGGTGAAAGCCTAAAGGGAGAGTATCTTGCATATCAGACATCTGCTTCAAGATAGTCAAACAAGAAGCGATCTTCTACCCCTCAGGAGCCTTGCATGATACTGTCTTTCTGCTTAACTCAGTTCCAAAGACAAATCTCAAGAAAAGACATCTCTTCTGTTTATCTATTATTATGTAACAAAGGACTTCAAAACTTTGGTGGCTTAAAATAGCCATTTTATTTTTATAACAATTTTGTGAGTCAGGAGAGGGCTAGGATGGGGATGGTCCATGACCAATCCATACTGGGGCAGCTGGGGCTGGAGGACCCCCTGTGAGACAGCATCTTCACTTCCAGATAAAGCACCCCCACATACTGTCTCATCCTCCAGGGCCTTCGGGATGCTTGGGCTTCTCATGGCATGGCTGTCAGACTTCTCACATGGCAACTTTCTTATCCCAGAGAAGCTTTCCAGGAGGCCCAGGTGGAAGCTGCAAGACCTCTTTTGAACTTCACTCAAGGTTCGAGAACATCCTTTCTGCTGCATTCTTTTGAACAAACAAGTCTACAAAGCCAGATCAGGTTCTAGGCGAGTGGAATTAGATTCCATCTTTCAGTGGGAGGAGTAACAAAGAATGTGTGCCATCTTTAATGAACCACAGCATCTGATGAGTGGAAGCTAAGTCCCACCTGGAACCCTGTTGCAATGAGGTCTGGGAAATGTAGTCCTAGGATTTCTGCAGCAATAAGGAGAATGGGGCACTGGAAAGGGGGATGCAGTCTGCTGTGTCCACCACAGCTCTCAGCATTGTCATGTCTTAGTGACATGGTTCTATAACCAGCTCCTTTTGTCCTTGGTGTCAGCATCCTTGAGTCCAAACATGAATTGGGAGCAGTCAGTCCCTCGGTCTAGCCTGTCCTCTAGGTCAAGACTTCAATATTTTTTTGACATTGAAACTCACAGCAACGAATACAGCTTATATCAGTATACGGAAATATATATGTAATTGAAATGAAAGTTTCATTAAACAATCCTTATCTTTACCCAGTGCAACGTTCTCTTATAATTTCTCCTTCTATTATGTTCTATTATGTTCTATTTCTTTAAAACAAAAATGCTGGTTGTGTCTTCACTAAATTAATTTCATGACTCACTAATGAATTACCACCCATAGTTTGAAAAGCACTCATGAAGACTTACTTGTGTCTCTACATTTAAATAGGGAACCAAAAACTGAAAAGAAAAAAAAGTGAGTCAAAAAGAAAAAAATTATATAAGAACAAAAAAAGAAAATGTTTCCTCAAAGTAAATTTACTTAATTCAGCAAAAGTGTAGTGAAATACATCCTTTCAAAGTACTGGTTCCCTTCCCTCTGTGGTGGTTATGGTAATGCACTCCACCTCTGCTCCACCTTCTGTGAGCTTGGTCATGTGACTGCTTTGGCTCCGGGCATGTGAGCAGACCAGGCTCACATCATTCTAAGCAGAAACTTTAAATGCAGTTGCATGTTTGGTTTGATCTCTTGTAATTCTGCCCTCTGTTATGGGAACATTGTGTGCCGATAGGTCTGCTCCTTTGGGCTTGGTTGCAGAGTAAGAAAATACACAGAGTCCAATGGCAGCCTACACTCAGCCCTCATGTAACATGAGAAGCAAGTATTTGTTATTAAAGCCACTGAGATTTAGAGGTGTTTGTTACTGCAGCCAAAGCTGACTAATCTAAGAAGAACCTTAATGGGAAACAAACAAACAAACAAAGCACTCTTCTGAACATTTAAACAGTACAGACGTATATACAGCAAGACATATTGTCCCCCTTCACCAGCTCCCTGCTCCTCAGGAGTCAGCGTGGATATCATTTTGGTGGATATCCTTTCAGGGAAGGAAATGTTTGAAATGGCTGTTCTCGAATTTTAATGCAATAAAAGTAGTACATGATTTTCCATAAATAAAGTATTACTGAAACACAGCCAGGCCTACTGTTTACATATTGTTTATGCCTGCTGTCACACTACCACAGCAAAGGTGAGTTTTGCAACAGAAGTCTGCAATGCCTAATATATTTACTTGCTGGCTCTTCACAGAAAAAGTTTGCTGACTTTTATCTAGGTCTACTAAGTGTTAACATTTGGCATTTTGCTACTATTGTTTTATGTCCCTCTCTTTTCCAAACTGAACTTTTATTTTATTTATTTATTTTTTTTAGCTGAGCCATCCTGCTACCTGTTGGCAGCTCAGCGGCTGCTCAGCTCGGGCTGGACTCGAACCGCTGTTGCTCAGAGCTCAAACTCTTGAGCGAGCTCTTAACCAACTGAGCCACTCGGCCGGCCCTATGTCCCTCTCTTTTAAAAATGGATTTTTCTAAACTATTTAAAATAAAATATAAATATCATGACACCATGTATTTCAGCATGTATCTCCTAAGAATAAGTGTACTCTTCTCCATAAACCACACTATAATTGTCATACCCAGAACTTCTCACATTAATACATTTCTATTAACCAATAATCAGATTCACCCAAATTGTCGTGAAAATGTCCTTCACAGCCGTTTCCATCTCGATTTTCCTTATGTAACTAAAGATATTACAAGGCATTTAGTTATTATGTCTCTTCAGTTACCTTAATCTACAACAGTTCCTCGTCTTTTTAGACTCTCATAAAACAGACATTTTTGAAGAGTCCAGTCTGCAGCTGTTCGGCAGACCTCCTCTCAGTTTGGATTTGTCTGTGTTTCATTCTTCAGTATTAGATTTGGGTTAATCATTTTTGGCAAAAATTCTACGTAAGGGATATTGCATTCTGATTATCAGAAGGCTCATGATGTCACTTTGCCCAATTATTTGTGATGTTTTGTCACTAGTTTATGTGATATCTGCCAAATTTCTCTGTTGTAAAGGTCATTTTTTCCCATTCGTAATTAACAAGTAATTGTTGTGGGGAAATTCTTTGAGCTGTATGAATATACTATTTCCTAACAACCTTTGCCCTGAGGTTTTGGTTACATTGATGATTCTTTCCTGAATCAATTGTTATGGAGGATGTGAATGGACATTAAAAGTTTTTAAATGGTCCCCAAGTGGTTTTAAAGTACAGTCCGGGATAGAAATCATTAGACCAGAGTTTCTCAATCTCTGTTTACAAATTCCCTGGGGATCTTGTTAAAGTGCAGATTTGGATTCTGCAGGACTGGGGTGAGGCTGAGCTCAAGCATTTCTAACAGGTTCTCAGGTGCCGTTGGTGCTGCTGGTTTGCAGGCACCACACTTAAAGAAGTATCAAGGGTCATTCAGTTTAAACTCCAGACAATATCTCTAGTTCATTCTGCAATAGATACAGTATGGTTCTTCCCTAATTGAGTTTTGCTGGTATATCAGAGAAGACTCAGTTACAAACATCAGAACAAACTACTCTAGCTCATCTACACAGGAAAGGCATTTATCACTAGCCACTAGGGAACACTCAGAGCCTCTTGCTGTGAGTTGCCAGGAACAGTGCCCAGACCACATTGCAGAGCCAACCTGATGAGAGAACCAGCCTTCCCACTTTCAGGCACTGAGCCCATCTGCACTGACGCCAGGGATGCAAACCAACTGCGTCCAACTGCCACGAGCCCCAATGCCACATGTGTACCTGGAACTCTACCTCACAGCTGCTGCCAGCCTCTGAAGTTCAATGTCTGGTGTCACCCTCACCAGCAAATGGATTCCACACAGAGCACACTTTCTCACATTGTTTATTTCTAAACTAAAATTTCACACAAGTATGCTGGATTGCTGGAAACTAAGTCACGTGCCTATTCCTTAGCTGTAAGGAGGCTGGGAAATCACATTTTCTGGTTTCTTTCTTGGGGCAGTGGGGAAGGTGCAGAATTCATAAAACAGAAAAAGCTCCAAAAAAGGCAGCTTCAAAACATGACAAATATCCAGTAAACAGTTCTTTGAAAGAATAAACATAATACATAATAACTCCTGAGAAATCTATGAAGAATAAAAATAATAATAGAGACTTTCCCTCTTATAGTAAAAATGTACATATAATTTTGGGCAAAGGATCCAAGCCTCACAGTTTACATCAAAATTAATAATAGATAGATTAAAGAGTTAAATTGATTTTTTAACCCATTAAAATACTAGAATAAAATAGAGAAAAATACCAAGTTTTATGGTGGAAAGGAATGTTCTAAACTTAATAACATTAGAATAACTCACAAATAAAAAATAGTTTATAAAATGTAGAACTTACATACTTAAAATCAAAGGCATACAATCAACAGGGGAAAATGTACAATAAATACAACAGGTACAGAGTTAATACTATAATATATTCACCTAAGTTGATTTGAAACACTGCTAAGCACCAGTAAGTAAATGATTAAAGGATATAACCAGACAATTCTCCTATAGGCAAATACAAATCACCAATGACATATAGAAACTTTCAACCTCACTATAAATGAAGGGGGAAAAAAGCAAATCAGCACACAGATATCATGTTTTAAAAACGTATTGATAGAAACAAACAGACTCATAAATACAGAGAACAAACTGATGGTTACCAGGAGGGAGGGTGGTGAAGGGTGGGTGAAAAGGGGGAAGGAGATTAAGAAGTGCAATCTTCCAGTTAGAAAATAAGTCATGAGAATATAAAGGGAATATAGTCAATAATATCATAATAACTTTGTATGGTGTCAGATGGGTACTACACTTATCAGGGTGATCACTCTGTAAAATACATAAATGTTGAATCACTATGTTGTGCACCTGAAACTAATACATATAATATTGTATGGCAGCTATAATTAAAAATACATTTTAAAAAAGATCCAAAACAAAATCTATTGAGAGACTGATGCAAAATTTTAACAAGAATATCCAATGTTGATGAGAATAGAAATAAATGGATATTTTCACACATTGTTTATATGAAATAACTCTACTGGGGGCAAAAGAGAGCACAATTTGGGCATTCTAAAGAATAAGGACTGCAATGAATGAAACATATAAAAATATAGTAATCCAAGCATTCATAATACCAAAAAACAAAAGTAAGAGGTCATCTTTTGAAGTTCCTAGTGTACCAAATCATTATACAAATTGGTAAAGGAAGGAAAGAATTAAGCATTTATTCTGCTTTTTCTTATCAACTGTATTTTAGGATACCCAAATGGTTGATGAAAGAAAGTTCTTCTTTAAAAAAAATTACAGCAAAATGAATTATAGGGACCGGCTGAGTGGCGTGTTGGTTAAGAACTGGCGTGGGACGCCAGAGAGCCCCAGTTCGGATCCCACATATGAGGGTTGGTGACACTGCTCTCTACAGCTAAGATGCTGAACAACAGCTCAACCTGGAGCTGGGCTGCCGTGAGTCACCCGGCAACGGGGTAGGCTGCAGCCCCTGCTGCAGTGGGTTGCCATGGGCTACCACGTGTAGCCAGCAGCCAGCATGAGCGGCCAGCAGCCGCCGGGAGTGGCCATCCAGAAGCCAGCAACTGATCTGCCTTGCCCAGGAAGAGCGCAATGATGGTGCCAACTTGGGCCAGTGAAGCAACATCCTCCACAACTAGACTGAAGAACAAAAAAGGAGAGCAACTTGTCAGTTCCCTTTCTCCCAATTCCCCAGCGCTGTTCCCATCTACCAATTCCCCAATTAAAAAAAAAAGAATTATAGGATTAGACAAATCTCCATTTGCACTCCCCAATGAAATAATAAATTTAATCAGTGATCATCAATGGCTGTTGAAAATGTGAGGTAAAATGTTGATGGGAACTTGATAATGGATAAACAGCTTCTGAACCCACTCATCAATCTTAATATCATACAAGGGGCAAACAGATGGTCGGAGCCATTTGATGTGATATAATAAGAAGCATACCATTCCCAGTGAAGTATTCTTGTCCCTCTGCTTCCTCCTAAAAAAAAAAAGGTCAAACATTAATTTAATCAACTGTCTACCTGGAATATCAGGAAATATGGAGGCTAGAGAAATTTGTTAAATGTCATCATAAGGATGCAATCAACCAAATCCAGTTTATGGGAAATTTATAAGAGCAAAAAGTGAAGACATATATCAACTAAGATTTCTTTGCATCCTGAATTGAACAAATCAATGTAACTTCAGATAATCAGGGAAAATTAATATGGACTGAATGTTGGAAGATAAGTTTTATTGTTAATGCTGTTAGGTGTCATAATGGAATTGTGTTTATGTTCTTTTTTTTTTTTAGTTAGAAGTACATACGAAAAATGTGTATGTTAAAGGATAGATTAAAATACTTCAGGAAAAAAGTGGGGGTAGGGAACTGATACATGGAACATGAATGGCACAATATGATAATTGTTGAAGCTGGGTGCTGGTATGTAGGATGCATTCTACTCTTTGATGTTTTGTTTGTTTAAATTCTCATAGTAAGAAGCTAAATAAAATGAATGACTCTTCACTTTGTCTCTAATTCTACTCCAGAGGGTGCATTCTTAGAATATAATCCAAAATATAGGGGAAAATTTTAAGCATAAATCTTTATACTTAATCTCACCAATATTATGAATGCCAAAATTAAAAACAACCTAAATGTCAAACAATGGGGGAACAATTCTGTAAAATAGATATATTCCTTATAAGGTTAGCATGTGGCTATTAAAAACAGATGGTCATGGGCTGGCCGGGTGGTTCAGTTGGTTAGAGCATGAGCTGTGAGCAACAGGGTTGCCGGTTCAATTCCCACAAAGGGGCCAGTGAGCTGTGCCCAAGCTGAGTTGCTGCTGAGCTGCCAACGGGTGGCCAGATGGCTCAGCTGGTGAGAGCGTGTGCTCTTAATAACAAAGTTGCCAGTTCAACTTCCGCATGGGATGGTGGGCTGCGCCCGCCCCCCTTCCCGCCCCCCCCCAGAACTACATTGAAAGCAGCGACTGGACTTGGAGCTAAGCTTGTGCTCTCCACAACTAAGATTGAAGAACAACAACTTGACTTGGGGCTGATGGGTCCTGGAAAAACACAATGTTCCTCTTCCCCAATTCCCCAATAAAATCTTAAAAAAAAGAAAAGAAAAACCAGATGTTCATGAGGAGTTGTAATTATATGACAAAGTGCTTATGTTAAAATATCAAGTTAAAAAAATAGATCACAGAGTTTTATATAAATTAGTATATATAAGTCAGCTTTTGCCATGTAACTAACCACTCCAAATTTAGTCAGTTAAGTGATAAGCACTTATTATTATTATTCTTGTTTTGTATGTCTGGATGTTCTGTGGCTGGATCTGGGTAGTCTGAGATGGCCTCAATCACATGTCTGGTGTTTGCTGGGCTAATTGGTAAAGGGGGCCTCATCTGAGACAGTTCATCTGTTCTGTGTGATCTCTCATCCTCCAAAAGACTAGCTAGCCCTGGCTTATTCTCATAGCAGTCTCCAAACACCAGCAAAAACAAGCACCAAACAAGGTACAAGTACTTTGCAAGCCTCTGCTTCCCTCACATTTGTTGATGTCCCATTGGCCAAAGCAGGTCAGCGTGACCAGACCTAGGGTCAGTGTGGGAGGACATTAGACAGTAGCTAGGATAGAGGGAGCTCTTTACTACGAGCATCTACCTCAAATATGTTCTGATTTATGATTTTTAAAAACTACACCAATAAGGCCAAAAGGAACTATCAAAATGTTAATAGAAATTGTCTCTGGGGTGTTTTCATTGTAATACTTTTCTGTGTGTTCTAAATTCTTTGTGATAAGTATGTATTTTTTTTTATCATTGGAAAAAATAACGTTAGTAGGAAAGAAAAAGGAAGGGGGAGAGAGAGAGAGAAGGAGGGAAGAACTTCTGAAACTGATTTACAGCTGGAAGGCTGGTTGCTTTCCAGGGGCTGAATTTTCCAGAAGAGCGAAGCTGGGAAGTGCACTAAAGTCTGCGCTCTCTTTCTCTCTTCCTCCTCACCCCCCTGGGCTGTTGGATCTGCAGAGGGCCACACATAACCTCCAGTCTTGGTGTCCACTTGAAGAGCCTCCCGCTCAGACTTTTCTGTGTTGGGTCTTTGGCTTTCCCCAGAGCTTTGGATGGGTTATTTCAATCCAAGCTCCAAGGCTGGAGGACTGTACTGATAAGAGAACCCTGTGGTATGGAGCAGGGTGGGGTAAGAGATGGGTCAGAGGGATCTCCTGATGTTGGAGTCCTGAGCTCTTTCCACACTTGAACATAAAGCCAGGTAATTCTGACCAGCTGTGATGCTGGTCCCCCAGACCAGCCCCCACCCCCTTTAGATGCTGTTATAGTGCCCTACCCTTCTCCTTGTCACACTGAAGAGAATTGCATTTAAATAACTAGTAATATAATTAGATGTGTATTTTTCTGTATCTTGCACTAGAATTTAAATTCCACAAGGACAGAAATCTTGTTTACCACTGGATCCCCAGTTCTTGGCACAACAACATGTTGAATTTATATATGAAGAATAATTACCATGTATTACGTGCTTTTCATGAGCCAGATATTGTGCTAAGCACTTTACAGGCATAATTTATTAAATCCTACTGGTAAGTATTGCTATTATCATATTATTTAATGGATGAGGAAACTGAAGCTTAGAGAGCTTATGTAATTTTCTCAAATGCAAATTCACACAGCTGGTAGTAGCAGAGTCCTGATTTGAATCCAGGTCTGACTCCAAAGCTTGGACTGTTAACAACTTTAAAGACAGTAGGATGGGAGTGGTGGACAGTAAAGGAAAGATGCTTAGAATCCATTACCTAAGAATAAAAGACCTTTCAAAGTGAAAGGCAAACAGCCTCTTATTGATTTGAGATTAATAAGAATAGCTATTCAGGACACACTGATTCAGGCAGAAACCCAAATAGTGTTTTGATTAGGAGACAAAGGCAAGAAGCATTTGTGAGAAAGGGAAGAAAGGCACTTTTATTACTGCAGGTAACATAACATAGTGATGTTAATCCTAAATAATGCCTTAAATTTTCAGTCCAGTAGTCATAATAACTGCTTTCATGTTATCTTTACAGTTTTTTTATTTTGGACACAATATTGCTTAGGCCCAGTTCAAAGGTTGTTTTGCCCTGTTTTAACATTCTAAGCTTTGAGGTATAAAATATGCAAGGCAGTTCCTCGGGAACAGCAGGTCTGGCCCCATTCTAAAGCGGATTCATTTCTATTGGGTTGTCGGAAAAGTCATGATGAATTTTTGCAACGAAAAACAGAAAAATACGTCATGACTTTTTCGACAACCCAATATTATCATTTGCAGAACTCTATGGGGCATGAAGTGATGCTAACTAGGTGGATAGAGAAAGGTGTGAGGAGTAATTTAAATGGGAAAGTAAATGTGGTCTGAACCCTGTTGGGGTCAGGGATTCATCTGAGTTGGAGTGGAGATAAAGAAGGATAAAGGAGTGAGAGAAAATGTCTGGGCCAGGGTAAAAGAAGACAAAAGACTGTGCAGAATTTCTGTCGACAACTTAGCACCTTGGCTCTGCTCTGTGTCTTGAGGTCCAGCAGCCTGGAAACTCCTTTCCTAGAGCAGTTCCAGTTTAGACTCCAGTGCTCATGAGAGCTTTGTAGACACAAGAGGGACAAAGGCTATGTAATGACTTCCCTAGTAGTAGAGCCTTCAGCAGATATGAGACTTAGCAGATATCTCCATGTGTTCCCCTGTGAGTTAGTCATCTGCTGCAAGCAGTTGGGATCATTGGTAATGATTTCTTGTGGTTCTAGCAATTACTAAATCTCTGAAGGTTAGTAGCACCCCTCAGAGCTGGAGAAGGCACCCCTGATCCTTGTAGCCTTGACATATCCAATGGTTTTGTGAGCATTTCATTTCCTATATTAAATTATTCCTTTAAATACCTAGAGTCAGTCTATCTTCCTGACCAACTTCTAGCAGTGGAAGCTGGAAGACCTTCGTCTCCACCATGGAGTATTGTGCTGTTGGGTAAGATAGTTCCATGGAAAGATTTCAGCTGCAAGGGAGTTCTACCTCTGAACAGTTTTGTTCCCTCAGAGGTAGACTGTATTCCTGGAGTTTTAACTGAGACTAAGAGGGAAAGCAAGGTACAGCCCTCCCAATCCATTTGTTTTCCTTTCAAGTAAGTAAGTGGCCAGCTTTACCATCCTAGTGCAATGGCTAAGAATCTCAGTTCACTAATTTGTCTGGGAAGAAAGATTGTATTTGTTTATTGACCTTAATTCAATTTAATTTAGATTCTGAGCATCCAAGCTACTGTGCTAGTTGGAAACTCAGCAAACTGGCCTTGACCATGGCCATGGAACAGAGTGCCAGTGAAGTTGTTGATTGTCTGTCCATAATGGTCAAAAGTTAGCTTGGGTGGGGGTGGGGGGATTAGAAGTGTATGTCCTTGCTCTCCCTGAGGACATTCTCCAAAAGTAGCCCCAAGAATTGTTTTACTACAAGTTGGGTTTCCTGGGAAGTGGAACTTATGTTAGACATTAATATGAAAGAGGTTTATTAAGGAGAACTTCTGAGATCAACACCTGTGGGAAGAAAGGGAAGGGAAGAAAAGGGAGCAGGATTTGGCAGAGGGAGAAGTGGAGCAATGATGACTCAGAACAAGTTTCAGTTGACCCTATGAGAAATTATGAAGCCAGAACACACCTTCAGAGCTGGTTTGGTATGAGAGGTGGCATGAGAGGGCCTGGTTATCACACTCCTATGTCAGTCATCATTAGATGTGGGCTGCCCGGAAGGAGGGCATGACTTTGGGTGAGGTGGCTGTCTTCAGCTGAGGCTATTCTTTTTTTTTTCTTTCTCATTTTAATTAATTAATTAATTTTTTCATGTGTCAATAGTTTGTTCTTTTTTATTTCTGAGTAGTGTCCATGGTATGGATTGTACAGTCTCAACCTAGTTTCTTCCTTATATCCTTAGTTACAGGAATTCATTTCAGCTAGACTTTAGATGGTTCTCCAGGATGATGGCTCTATAATTTAGTTGTAAGTTTTACGTGGTCATGGAAGGAGGTGAACATAGCATTTACCTACTCTGCCATCTTGACTAGAAGTCCCAGCTATTCTGGAAGTCAAGAACAGCTGAGGCTATTCTTGAAGGTGGCTAAGGCTCATCTACTGGGATCATTCTAGGGTAATAAGTACTTCATTTCTGAAGGGGGATCTGGGAGGCACATCATAGTGTCCACCACAAATTTAAAGAATAGTATATTGACATGATGCTTGGCAAGAATAGGATGAGAAGACAGTAGTGGAAGCAGTGGGGAAGCAGGCCTTGTAAAATCTGTAGAGAAGGGAGGCAGGACACTGTGTTTTGTTCACGTGTGGGCTCCTTTACCCACCAACAGCACAGGTCCAGACCAGGCTCACTGACCTAAGAAAGAACCTGGCTTTACCCCTGACACAGGTTCTGTCCTAGGCACCCACAGTCCTGGCCTGCAGTTTTCTCAAACATGCTGCTCAGAGGCATCCATGCTCAGGGGTCTTTGGTACATTTGGGAGTAGAATCTGGCCTCCCTGGTATCCTTAGGTGCACTGTCTCATCTCAGAAACACCACCATGGAACATTACTGACATCCTCAGCTGAGAAAACTACAAAAACAAAAACAAACGAACAAACAAAAAACAGGAAAGAAAATATATTATATGGGCTTATTTTATGAGAAACAGAGAGCACTGTGGCAGTCATGGACGTGTGCCACTAGGATCTGCCTCAGGAAAGAACTTCTTTGGCTGCCAGGCATACAGGTAGCTAATAACTTCCAGCTGTTAGCACCTCACCACCTGCTTCAGCTTTCAGGCTGAACCATGGTCTTATTGTGCAGTCCTTGACCAAGACTAAGTATGACAGGGATACTAGGGCCTGGATATTTTTGCCAAACATAAGATTCCTCTATTGGTTATCTTTGCTCAATCAAGAAAGTGATTGACAACCAACAGAATGGGAGAAAATATTTGTGAATCTTATGTCTGATAAGTGACTTTTATGCAGAATATATGAAGAACACTTACAACTCAATAACAAAAAGATGAAGAACGCAATTTTTAAAAGGCAGGGGATCTGTATAGATATTTCTCCAAGGAAGATATACAAATGGCGAAAAAAAAAGCCCATTAAAAAAAGGCTCAGTACCATTAGTCATTAGGGAAATATAAGCCAAAACCATAATGAGGTACCACGTCACACCTACTAAGATGGTTATATTCAGGAAGTCAGGTGAGTGTTGATGAAGACATGGAGAAATCAGAACCCTCGTATATTCCTGATGACAACATAAAATGGTGCAGCCACTTGGAAAACAGTCTGACAGCTCCCGAAATGATTAAATGTTAAGTTTTAGAATCAGAATATGATCCAGCAATTCTAATCCTAGGTACATACCCAAGAGAAATAAAAACATATCTCCACTAAAAACTTGTACCCAAATGTTCATAGCAGCATTATTCATAATAGCCAAAGCTGGAACCAACCCAAATGCCTGTCAACTGATGAATAAACAAAATGTGGTACATCTATACAACAAAATATGATTTGGCCATAAAAGGAATGAAGTATTGACACATGCTACAACATGGATGAACCTTGAAGACATGATGCTAAGTGAAAGAAGCCAGTCACAAAAGACCACATATTATATTATTTCATTCATATAAAATATTTATAATTGGGAAAGCTATAGAGTCAGAAGTAGATTAGTGGTTGCATAGGACTAGGGAAAGTTGAGGATGAGGGGTGATGACTAAAGGGTACAGGGTTTGAGGTGCTGAAAATGTTCTAAACTTAACTGGAGACAGATATACATATCTCTGAATATACTGAAAAACATTGAGTTGTACACTTGAAATGGTTAAATTGTATGGTATATGAATTATATCTCAATAAAGCTGTTTAAAAAAATACAATGTCAAGAGAGCTATGATAATAGGGGCATATATACATAGGGTGCTATGACAGCAAATCAAAGGAAACCAGAAAAGGGTCATGATTATGGGAGGAGTGTTTCAATAAGGCCTTGAAAGCCTGAGGGGAAAGAAGAAGAGGTGAAGTATTAGAGGTGAAGGCTGTGAGCTGAGACATGGCTGGGAAGCCTGAAATTGGGGAACGGTTTTGTGGGTGGCTATTTTGAATGCTTGGGGTTGGAATAGAGTAAGGGAAGAGAGGAAAGCGAAATGAGCAAGTTCTTGTTTGAATGATACTGTTATGAGCTGGTTTCAGATTTGTTTGATCTTAAAGCCAACTCGTTGATATTTGGGTACTTTGGTGCGTTCTCTGAGGAAATCCTGTCCTCAGTCATCGGATATGCGGCAAATGCACATCTACTTCTAAAAATTCTCTCTCCAAACTTATCTCCTTTAATCCACTTGCCAACCTTTTTATACATTTGTTGGGGCAAGGACTTGAGACTCAAATCACTGCTTCTCAGAAACCTTATAAATTCTGCATTTGGTCTAGTCCAGTGTTTCTCAACCTCAGAGCCAGTTGTTTTGGGCTGGATAATTCCTTGTTGTGGGAGCTGTCCTATGCATTGTAGGATGGTAGCAGCATCCCTGGCCTCTACTGGCTACATGGTAAAACCTTCCCCTTCTCCAGGTGACAACCAAATGTGTCTCTAGACATTTCCCATTGCCAAATGTTCCCTTGTGGTGGTGGTGACAAAATTGCCCCAAGTTAAGAACCACTAACCCAGTTCCCTTGCTATCCAAATTATGGATCATGGACCAGCAGCATAGGTATCATCTGGGATCTTGTTAGAACTGTAAATTGTCAGTTCTCACCCCAGACCTGCTGAATCAGAAACTGTATTTTAACAAGATGTGATTTGTATGCTCATTCAAATAAGAGGCCTGGTCTAGCATACCCTGGAGAAGGTAGCTTCTAATATGTTTTGATGACTCAGGTGAAACTGACAGTTTTAACATAAAAAGAAAAAATATCAAGGCCATAGCCTGGTCTTATTGGCACCATGTTCTTTTGCACTGGCCCTTAACTCAGGATTTGCATTAGAATCTCCATGACCTTTCTCAACCTATGTGGGACTAGGCCCAGACTTTCTGAGTCAATAGGTTTGGAATGGGGGTTCAGGGTATGTGAATTTTGAAACATCTCTCCAGGTCATGTGCTCCCAGTTAAGAACCCTTGATCTAATATGCAGTACACTTAGCTGCCTCATACCGGGTCAACTATTCGAATCACAAAATCTCTTGAGATAGAGTAATTGGATAAGAAGTGAGCCCTGGCCATATTTCAGAATCTCAGGGAAATGGGGTCATATTTAGATTCTGGATGCAGTTTCTATTTTGTGGCCTCCTAACCTGGAAGAGTGGGGTCACTGAAAGTGGCCAGTTGTCGAATCCCCCTCTCTTACCTGGAGCTGCTCTTTCTGTCATCATACCCTGCGTTGCAAACACCCCCACTGAAACACTGGCCACCAAGCTCAGACAGCTTTCCTTTCAAGAATACCCAAGGCTTGCTTAATTTCCTCTGTGTCCTCAAACAAGAATGGCTGGAAAAAGTGACAGGGCAGGGTTTCTTGGAAAGCAATCTGGCCTGCATCAGCATTAATAATGAAAATGTGTCCTCATGTGGCTATTGTCCAACAGACAGCACATTCCTAAGCTATTCTAACTCATCAGTTCAGAAATTCTTCAGTTATTGAGGTTTGGATCCTTTTTCGCCTGGAGAATCTGACCCAGAAACCACTAACTAAAGGGTTCTGTAAGTCCTACAGAATATTATCTATCATCTATCTATCTATCTATCTATCTATCTATCTATCTATCTATCTATCTATCTATCTATCTATCTATCTATATATCTATCTTCTATCTATCATCTATCATTTAATTTATCAACATTATCTAGATATAGATAGATGTAGAGATATTTATATTACAAAGTAATATAACCTTGATTTAGAAAATTTGGGACATAAAACTTTTACAAACCTGTTAAAGTTTAGTGGCTAGGACATTCTTGGAGTTGCCAGGGTAACACAGAAACAGCCAACAACATGCTGCCTGTAGAATCTCAGGAAACTTGCCGGGTTTCATTAGGCTTTCAGGGCCATGATGCAGCTATATGACTTACAGGCTCTGTCCAAAGGAATGCACTTTCCTAGAGCCTACAGGGCCCTCTATTGTCATACACAATTTGATTTTTTTCCTTCACAAAGAAATACACAATTAACTAATTTCAGAACATCTAACTTAAAGCTAAAAATTCACTAATTTGAGCCCAGCTAATCATTCCCACTTTTGTCTCAACTATGCTAAGTTTATGAAAACTGTGTTTCCTATCACTGATCAGCACCTTCATTTGAATATTTTTCTATTGAATTAAATATTTAAATAATGTCATTAGTTGCTGTACTGATAATGATAATTGATTATAACTGAAGTGAGACTGTTGGCAGCTACCCAGCACCCTCATGAGTTAGCCTGAAATCATCATCCTCAGCTGGCTGAGAGTTAAAAGCTCAAATTGGGTCTTTGAAAAGTGCATTGGGAAAGTGAATGGATGGAAAAAGATATCTCAAGCAAATGGAAACAAAAAAAAGATCTGGGGTAGTGTATCAATAATTAATCTATATCGATAGCTGTGCACAGACTGAGTTCTATTTTGGGGTTCGATATGCAAGACACACCACCACAAGCTGCTTGAGAGTAGATAAGAGGTTTATTGTTAACAGGGAAAGAGCTAAGGGAAATAGAAAGTAAATAGTCATGTCATACTGCCAGGGCCCCTTTATCCAATTCAGCACCAGAATCAGAGCATCACGGGCATTTCTCAGAGTAATGACACAGCGGAATCTGTTGAGGAAGAGCTGCTGCTCATCCCTGCCTCCTGGGGCTTCTTAAGGGTTTTCTAACAAAGGTGGCTTAGAGCCAAATGGCATGTGCGTAAGCAATACACAGGACCAGCCCCGGATCTGGCCAGGAGCTGGGGCTAGCCCGTGGCACTGATTAGGACCAGTCCTTGGAGTCCAGCCCAGTCTCGAAGACCTTGGGCAAGCTCCACATCTCGTTCCTTACATCCCTGGAGGGTAGCCAATCCTCCAGAGAGTAAGTGCATACCTAAGCCATGAATCCAATCATATGACCCCAGGCAGGCCTTTTTCCTTCTAAATTCTCATACGATTCAGCCCTAGAGCTGCTTGGGGGAATAGGCATAGTTAGATTGTACATGACGCAGCATGAAGGTAGTATATACAGTTTGCATACGGCGATACATCCAACAGTTACATAAGCATAAGAGGTTTAATACCACAATGATTATTATTACAGGAGTAAATATAGCGGTGAAATACTTATGAGCCTTAGTGCTTCCAAATAAGAAATCATACCAATTATGATTTGAATCTTGTGCTATAACATGGGAAAGTCCTTGTAGTTGGTTGGCCACAAATGTGGTAGCCAACCTATGTTCAGCAAGGGTTTGTGTGTTGTTTAGTAAATGTTGAGCCAATAGTTGAGAGTTCTATAGCACTTCAGCCAATGCAAGATGCAAATAAGTAGTTGGAGGGTGTAAGCTGCGAGGGATCCAAGTAAGAGTTTCATCATCCTCTAGATCGGGAACCAAGTAGAAAACATCACCGTTCCAGTGGAGCACTTCAAGATGCTGCAGACATCCTGAATATGGAGAAGATAGTCCCATAGCAAGTAGCTCAGCAGTGTTTGAACTAGCAAAGCAAACATGTTGAGGCTCAGCTTCATACAGAACAGGAAAGTTGACCAAGGGATATACAGTAAGAATACAAAGGTTAATAAAATGAGTTAACAAACAAGGCTCCATTATTCGGAGTAAGCCATTAAAAGTCGGCCCTCTATCTGTAGGTACACAATCAGTAAGCTTATAAGTAACATTACTAGAATCTATAAATATACCCTCTATTTGGGATTGCAGGAAATAGTTTCCTTTAATGATGGGTAAGGTGTGGAAGGAGCATAACATCTTGGTCGTCTTGGGGAGATAACATGTTATGGTGCCAATGCACCACAAGGGAGTACAAGTTACATTGGGTTTATTAGTAGCTATTCTAGAACTATGCGGTATAGGAAACTGACCTCTAGGTGCTAGTATCCCCCTGTGTCAATGTACGTTGTGCATTTTCTTTCTGAATTAAAACATATAACCGTTGCAGCGAACAATTTGTCCAATCGAAGAGGAAACTAATATTAGTATCAAGCTTGAATTGATTAATATTTGAGACATTGAAAATTTGTAGCATTTCTCGTTGATATTGCAGCGTCTTAACATGAGGAGTGACAGTTGTGGGTAGCCACTGAGCATTCAGGGTCACCGCTTGGGACACATCTGATCCAGTATTTCGCAGGCGATAGGCTAATGCTTCTAAATCTATGGAATTAGCTATACCAAATCCAGAACTGAGACCACCCAACAAAGTATCATACCAAGCATGGCGCCTTCGATTACATTTAGGTAAAGGGGGAAAGGATATGTTAAAATGAATCAATTTCCAGGGTGCTGCAATGGAAACATTAGTGCAAGTGCGTGGTATACACACTATTTGGGGAGTAGCATTCTGAGGGGGCTTCTGCACAGAAATCCATAAATAATCCCCCCCAAATGGTGCAATTTTTAATTTCAGTTGTATTACTACAAATAATACATTGAGAGGCTTCTACAATAAAGTTCATGGTGGCTAAATTGGAGGCAATACATTTATTAATTGCTTCATGCAGGTGGTTATATCAATTATGCCAAAGGGTGAAATTAGCAGTACAGCAGGAAATATTCACTGCAGAAGAAAAATTAATAAATATAGGTGAAGAACCAGCGAAGACCATTCGATATGGGTTTCTGCGACTGCCCATCCATGCAGCAAAGTTGTTGCCTGTAACTGTACCATTGACAATGACACATGATTGATTCGCGGGACAATTGAAGCTATCTTGTGAACGAGGTTTGGTATCATTTAGCCAACTCCAATGGAGAGTTATGGGGCTGGTGTCATTGTGTGGATGCAGCTGGGTCCCAGGGGTCCATGTCTCTGCCAGCGGAGGCATCCATATCAGCAGAGTCCAGCAGAAAATTATCTAATTGCATAAAAACAACTGATTAGTAGGGTACATTTCGGGTTGTTCCTGTCCGGGGAACATGACAACAACTACATTGTTGCCTCCTTGTGCTATTACTTCTCCAGCCCTGGGAGGATCCGTGGAATGTCTCCTGGCCCATATCTTGGTGCCAGCCATGTAATTAGTTGAGCCGAAGTCACCGTATCGAGTGGTGGCATTGGGGGGCGTATCTAATTTTTCCCAGTAATCAGTAGAAGCATGGGGAACAATTAGTATTTGTGCAATCCAAATACCAGGCAGGAAATGTAATGTTTCCTTTGCAGTAGAACTTTAAGTTCACCCACATACTCTGAATCAATGATATCTGCCATTATTTGAACTTCCTTTTGGGCTAGGCTGGATCGTGGGGCTATTTGCCCATAATATTCCTTAGGAATCTGAATACCTAGTCCTGTTGAAACAATCTTAGTTGTATTGGGATCCAGCCATATTTCCTCTACATTATGAAGGTCATGTCCAGCAGAAGCTGTTGTACTTGTATAGGGAGCTTGAGCATTGGGGTGCATTGCCCACCATTTCAAGTTTTGGAATATATTAGTTTTCCTAATCTGTAAATTTGGAGTCATCATACAAGAGAGAGGAGTTCCTCCTTCTCCAAGTACACGATTATTCAATTGCTGCAAGGCCTCAAACAGATTACCTTTCCAATGATAATATGAATTAGATCCTTCAGAGGATCCCATTTTCCATAATTTCTCCTTGAGGAGGCCATTCATTCGTTCTATTAACCCAGCTGCCTGTGGATAATATGGAATATAGTATATCCACTCTATATTATACTTTTCACAATATTCAGTAATTGCCTTACCTTTAAAATGAGACCCATTATCACTTTGAATCTGTAAAGGTATCCCTAATATAGAGCAATAATATCAAGAGTTCTAATGGTATTATTTTGGGTGGCTCGCTTGTATGCACAGGCAATTAAGACCCCCAAATAGGTATCAACTGCAGGAGACCAGCTCCCGCAGGGTCCAGCGGTTCCCTCAGGTGGAGGTGGAGTCGGCGAGGAAAAAGAAGAAGAAAACACGCGGAGACACAGGAGCGCTTTTTCAAGAAGAGAAGTGTCTCACTTTACTCTACAGTATGCCCCTTTTTATAGTGGGCAGTTGACCATTATCTCATCAGTAAAAAGTTCTTTTACATAGTTTAGATCAGGGTTTTACTTCCTCATAATTCTTATGCTCCAGGGTACAGCCTGACTTTTTCTTATGCTAAAAGATCAACTTATCTTAACTGTGTTTTAATCCTTTTTACCTATAGTGACTATGTGACTAAGGCTAATCTTTTTACCTATAGTGTTTATGTGACTAAGGCTAATCTTTTTACCTATAGTGAAGTGACTATGTGACTACTCAACAATTATCCTAAACATTATTAGCTAAGCAGGATCTTAAGATTTATAGGGTGTGTACTTTGACCTTTACTAAGAGACTAGTGTGACTAAAATTACCTTTAGTGTATAAAATAGAATTATTGTGATATATCTATCAGAAGGGGTGTAAGATCTTCATCCTACTGGGGGGCATCCAAAGGGGAATTTAAATCTTCTAAGATATAAAGCAGTATCTGTTTCTCAGTCAGAGCTTCAGAATTTGTCATAATTGCAGTGTGTTTGGCCATGTCAGATACTGAGGTGCAGACGGCTCCCGGCAATCAACATAGGTACAGATGTATCTACATCCTTTGGAAAGGGGCAGAGGTCCAATATAGTCAATTTGCCAAATTTGGGCTGGAACCTTACCCCGTAGTAATTCTCCAGTTACAATTTTAGGCAAAGGCCTTTGTTCATCCAACTGACATGTGGTACATTGTTCTTTAGTAGTTTTAAAATCAGACATTGGTACACTTATTCCCTGGTCCTGTGCCCACCTGTGCATAGAGGCGGGGCCAAGATGTACTGTTTTTTGATGAATCCATTGTGCGAGAGCTAAGGTCTCATCACTGATGGGAGTAGAACGTTCCACTTCGGCTGTGGCCGCCAAATGGTCCATGTCAGCGTTATACTCACATTCCACAGAAGTCTTCTTTGCATGAGCATCTACATGAAATACAGATAGGTTAGTGATCTTTGCAATTTCCCATATATCTTTCCAGATATCGGTCCCCCATAATTCTTTATCATTAATTTTCCATTGGTCTTTTTCCCATTTAGGCATCTATGTTCCTAGGCCTTTTGCCGCGGCCCATGAATCAGTGAAGATATGACTTTGATCATCTCTCTCAAAATTCATAGCCTGATAGGCTGCTTGTAATTCAGCAAACTGACTACTCTTCCCCTCATCACTGGTTTCAAGCACCATCTTTGTAACTGGATTATAAGCAACAGCTTTCCAGTATCGAGTATTGCCAATATATCGTGCAGACCCATTGTTGAACCATGCATGTCTCTTCTGTTCAGCTGAGAGAGAGTTATAACGATGATTATATACCACAGGAGAGTTGGTCCTCTTGATTGCGACAGGCTGAAAATCATCATCTTTTAGTGGAGCTTCTATTACTTGCTCATGTAAAGACAGTACTCCAAAGGGGCCTGTTTTAGCTCTATTTTGAATATACCATTTCCATTTAATTATGCTAGATTTTTGGGCATGCCCAATCTTATGAGAAACAGGGTCACTCATTGTCCATTGCATGATAGGGATTCTTGGCCTCAAAGCCACTTCATGGCTGATAGTCAATTGTTCTGTCTCGGTTAATGCCCAATATGCTGCAAGCAGTTGCTGTTCAAATGGAGTATAGTTCTGCCCAGCTTCAGGTAATTTACATGCACAAAAACCGAGGGGGGACCTGTTTTGAGTCTTGCTTTTGCCACAGACTCCAATTAGCATATCCTGAATCCACGGTAACCATAAGTTCTAATGGTCCCTCTCGTGTGGGCCAAAGGTCCAGGGCTGCATGGATTGCAGCCTTTGCTGCTTCAAAAGCCTGAGCTTGTTCAGACCCCCAATCAAATACATATTTTTTCCTAGTAACTTTGTACAGGGGCTGCAAGATTTGTCCCAAATGAGGAATATGATTCCTCCAATATCCAAAAAGCCCAATAAATTTCTGAGCTTCCTTCTTATTCTGTGGGACAGCAAAATCCAAAATTTTCTGTCGGGCCTTCGGTAGAATGGCCTGATGCCCAGAGTTACAATGTATCCCTAAAATTTTTACTCCTTGAGCCGGTCCCTGAATTTTGTCAGGATTGATCTCTCAACCTTTTTGTTTCAAATGAATGACAATCTGTTCCAAATAATACCTTACAGAGTCCTCTGTGGGACCCTGTATCAAGATATCATCTATATAATGAGTAATGAGGAGACTGGGGTGAATCTCACATTCATCTAAATGTTCTGCAATTAGCCGATGACAAATTGTAGGGCTGTGCTTGTAGCCCTGGGGCAGCCTAGTAAAGGTAGATTGTCGCCCTTACTAAGTGAAGGCAAAATGTTCCCACTGATTAGGATCAATGGGCATTAGCAACATCTATAATAGCATACCATGCCATGGTGGGATTGGATATGTTCAATTAGAATAACTGTATATGGCACAGCAGCAGTAAGAGGGGAAGTTACTTTGTTTAGCTCCCGATAATCTACAGTCATTCTCCAAGAGCCATCAGTTTTCTTTACTGGCCAAATAGGGTTATTCCATGCAGACGTAGTGGGGATCATAATTCCAGCATTGACATAGTCCTTGATGGTCTGAGTAATCTCCTCACGCCCCTTCTCTTTCTGTACTTATATTGAGCATAGCGGACAGCTGCCTTCTCAGTGACAGTTTGATAGCCACACACCTTGTCACCCAATATGTAATTCTGACATTGTAACATAGCAAGCTTGCTTTGCAAATCAGCAGTTACTTTTTCTAAAGCACATTTTTCCTTAATCAAACCATTTACATGTTGACACATTCGGCGATAAGCAGTCAACAAAATCCATGTCTAGGCTGAGGTAGGTGCTCTATAGGATCCAATGAATTGAATTTCTAGGTTGCAGAATATTGCTGGCATTGTACAAAAAGCCTCTCTGCCAGAAAGTCATGTCTCTGGGTCAATGACTGAGAAGTTGAGACCAGCTGCCAATGATGTCAGACTGTTCTCTAATTGTCAGATAACAATTTGACTTTCTCTATTAAATTAAAATTTCTTAGTGGATAGGGCCAGGTCTCATTCTTTTCCTGTATTCTTCATAGAACCTACTAAAGTGTTGGACAAAGATATATGCTAAAGGAAATAGTTAACAATGGGGGTAGGTACTGAATCAAGGGTGAATGTGGTCATTGTGAAGCTGTACTTCACCTGCCACTCAAAAGGCAGTCACCAGAGTGAATCTCTGCTGCTGTCATGAAGAGTAGGTGCTTGTCCCCTACCACTGTCTAAAAAGAGAACAAACCACTTGGGTCTTTTTCTCCCTTTTTCTTAATCACTAAGAGATTATAAAAGGGCATGAGTACTATTTGGTGGCTGGTATCTGGAAAAGGGTTATTTCCACCTCAAAGAAAGCACCTATCCATCACAAGGAATACTTTTACTCTAATAATACAATGCTTACTTTTCAGTTTAAGGTATAGAAAAAGAACAATGCACATTCAGAAATATTCATAAAGATTTAATATAACACAATGACACAGCCATAAAAAAGAATGAAATCTTACCATTTGTGGCAATATGGATGGACCTAGAGGGTATTATACTAAGTGAAATAAATCAGACAGAAAGGCAAACATCGAATGATTTCATTTCCATGTGGAATCTAAAAAACAAAAGAAATGAACAAACAGAACAGAAACAAACTTGTAGACGCAGAGAACAAACTGATGGTTGCCAGGTGTGAGGAGACTTGAAAGGTTGGGTGAAAAAGATGAAGGGATTAAGAAGTACAAATTGGCAGTTACAAAGTAGTCATAGGGATGTAAAGTACAGCATAGGGAATATAGTCAATAATATTGTTATATCAATGTATGGTGTCAGGTGGGTACTAGACTTATCAGGAGGAATCACTTATTGAGTTGTGTGGATGTCTAAACACTATGCTGTACACCTGAAACTAATATAATATTGAGTGTCAACTGTAATTGAAAAAGTAAAAATATTTTTTTAAAGAAAAGATTGTATATAACAGCTTTTCTTAGCCATCAATTTTTGCTTTACCAGGTTGCTCTGAATCACCTCAATACCAATATAGGTCATTTCCACTTGAATAACTGATCAGATATTATTATAGAAGGTAAAATCCTTCTAGCATAAGAAGTAAGATAAAAAGAATAATTCACACTTGAAATAATGTACATTTCACAACTAGCAACACTTAACTTCACCAGGACATACAAATTTGTCTTCATTGACTGGTCAGAAACAAAGGAAAATGTATACAGGTCCAAAACAGCTCTATGTATACGGGAAATGTGAGGTTAAATTCTTTACAATAAGTCAGAGGGTCTCCTTAAATAAAGCAGATTTGTACATTCCCTGCTCTGGTCTCATAGGTTTTCTGACGATTTCAAAAGGAGAGAATCAATGTTTACCAAAGGGAGTAGATCTTAGGTTAAGCAATATCAAGGGAAGACAGGCTTTAGGCAAATGCAGGTTAAAAGATTCAACAAGTTTTGCCAATGAGTTTTAACTGTTTCATTGGTTTATTCTACAGAGCCAGAGGACTGGAGATGATATGCTGCAACATTGGCCAAATTTTGCATGTCTGGTGTAAAATTTGTCCTGTAAAGTGGGTTCCCCAATCATTATGGAGCTCTGTGGGGATTCCACAAGCAGGAAAAATCTTTTTTTTTCTTTTCTTTTTTTTTTAGCTGAGCCATCCTGCCACTTGTTGGCAGCTCAGCGGCAGCTCAGCTCAGGCCAGGACTCGAACCACTGTTGCTCAGAGCTTGCACTTTTGAGCAAGCTCTTAACCAACTGAGCCACTCGGCCGGCCTTAGGAAAAATATTTTCCAGAAGTATTTTGGTGACTGCTGCAGCTGTAGCCCTTTAACATGGACATACATACAAATCATCAGTCATACACATTGCATCCTCAAGAAGGGGGCAATTGGATAAAATTCATTTTCCAAACCTCAAAATTCTAGCATGTCAAATAGACCTAATTAGTTTAGTTTCCCCCTTTTTGTAAAGAGAGATACCCTACTTTAGTTATCCATTTAATAATGGTGACAAATATTTCACAAGCAATTACAAAGTTAAATGATTAGAAGTAAAATTTAGCTCTTTTAATATTAGGAAGATTTGGTTTGCCTAAGCGTTGAAAGACTTGATGATGCGGAGCACAGGAAATAATTTTAATAAAAACATAAAATCTTTAATTTCCCTTTATAGTTTCTTATTAAGAGCATACCAATAGTACAGGAAAACATCCTTTAAATAGAGAGAGAGAAAACCAAATTTGAATTTTGTATCAGTGTCCTTTTCATATTAAAAGAACATTCACTTAAATAAACCCATTCCAATCTTAGTCAATTTGACCATACATAGGTTTCTTTTTCAAGACTTCTTTTCCATAAACCTTCTACGACTTTGACAACCCTTTCAACTTTTGTCCTATCTTTTTTCTTTCTTATTATGGAGTGATCATTGTACTTTAGGACAAAATTACTTTCCTTTCAACAAATATGCATTTCCATTTCTCATACCTTCTTTTACCAAAAACACATGTGATGAAACAGGTAAAGAGTTAACAGGAGTGAAGTTGTGACTTAGCAGGAAAGAGCTTAAAAATTAACTGCTTGGCTCTGAATCCCTCAGCTAGCACTGCACCTGCAAGCTGACAAGCACCATACACCCATCATAGTTAGGAACAGAACAGTTCCCAGAAGAAGCCAATTGTAACAGCAACCCCTTGCAAGCTGACAAGCACCCTGCATCCTGCACAGAAAAATGTAAAACCCCAGCTAAACAGAAACCCATTGCAGCTGTCTACTCGAGACTCTGCCCCTGGCAACTCTCTGCCAGTGTTTTTCCTTCTCATCTGCACTGTTGTCTTCTCTAGACATTGCCACACGCATCCTTGCTGCCTGACTTTCAATAAGCCTTTTCTTGCTTTCCTATTTTTTTCATGAATTCTTTCACATTCTGCAAAAGACTGGAGGTTTCCAAAAACAATACAACATGCGTCTTACTTTCCATATATAATCATGGAGTATATCCTCCTCTTCATTCTCATCATCCTCCAAGAGATTCCACCTCTCAGCATTTTCACTAAGCCCTTCCATAAATGTCCGGATCCTGATCTGAGGCATCCCATGCCCGCCCACCTTGCAAAACAGCCCATTAAGGTCTCCAGCTTATTACTCTGTTTTCCCATCTGGTCTGCTAGTCCTGAAGCTATCAGAGTAGTGAGCAACCAGATGCTCTTTTTTGTAACCTCGGCTCTTCTTTAAAGTTTAATGCAGAGTATGTGAGAAGCCTGTCAGCAAATGGCCACTAGACTCTTATTATTCATAAAATTTGGGCCCTCTGTTGACCATGGAGTGTCCATCTCAGGAGATAAATTTCTTCTTGGGGTTCACATCAAATGAATGTTTTTTCTCGGGGTCCACAGAGCTCAGGGAAACATTTTACCTATAAAGGATATTATGAAGTATACAAAATAAGCAGCCAGATAAAGAGATACATAGTCTGAGACCTGGAAGGGTTCTAAGCTTCTGTCCCCATGAAGTTTGGGGTGTGTCACTTTTCTGGCATGGAGTTGTGTTCACCAATCAAGAAGCTCTCCAAATACCTTTGTTTAAGGTTTTATGATGATTCTATTACTTAGACATAATTGATTAAATCATTAGCCATTGGTGATCAATCAATCCCCAGCCCCTCTCCGCTTCCCCGAGTTTGGGCAGTGGAGCTAAAAGTTACAACCCTCTGATCATGTGAAGCTATCTACGTTCTCATTAACATAAACTCAAGTGTGGTTGAAAGGGACTTAGTATGAATAACAAAATATGCTCCTCTCACCCTTATCATCTAGGAAACGACAAGAGTTTCAGGAGTTCTGTGCCAGAAGCCTGGGACAAAGACCAAATATATATATTTCTTTGTGGATGAAAAAGGGGCTACATACTAAACCTGATAAGTTCAAGGGAAGCCTGCATGGCAGGCCCTACAAACTCCGAGACCAAAATTAACCGCATAGAATGGTCTGAACATAAAAGTTCCTAACTAAAGCGGGTCATGGCCGGTGGTCACACCCTTGGCCTGTAGCTTCCTTGACAAAGGTGAATCTTTATAATATACCCTTAGAATGTCAGAGTAATCCCTTTTTCCGGACTCTTCAGGGCATAGCCTATGGCACCAGAGCACTAGACACAGAATCCCTCATTATTATCTTGTCCCCCAATACCATCTCTATGCTGTAAATGTTAATTATTAACTATCCTGCACCCACCAATATGTCTCTCCATTTTACTTTTTATTCAACCCCAGAGATTTCCCCACTTTGCTTTCTCCCACTCCCTCAATCTACCACCAATGGATTTCATGTAACCCTCTTTAAGTCTCCTTTGGATCTAATGTATAAAATAAGCTGCAAAACTGCCATTCTCCAGAGCCTTTTCTTAATTCATTGGGATTTTGCTTCCTGGCAGTTGTCATCAGTTTGGCTCAAATAAACTCATTAAAGTTCTCTACAGGTTTGGATGTTTCTACTGTAGATACTTTTTATATCACAATATCACTTTGCTGAGTGCAGCAATGATTTTCAGCCACCTGGTATTCCAGCATCACAGGATGCTGCTATGTTTAAATATGATGAAGGATTTACAGAAAAATATTTGAAGTCCTTTCCTCACCTTCTTCAAACTAATGAAGGGTCAAAAAGAGTTTTTTTCAGCAGCTGGAAATATTTGCACAAAAATTATCTCAAAATTTCTGATCCTCATTATATTTTAAAATTACTTTAAAAAATGACATAATGTTATTTCATGATGAATGCTTCATGATTAAACTTCTTTCTTGTCTATTATACCAAGTTGATTATTTTAAAATAATACTTAATTTTCATTAAATTAATTTGCTAATAATTTACAGTAGAAATATAATGTATAATTAATGTTGATACTTTATTTGATATTTTATAATATTATCACAAACTTTAGTATTTGAAATGTATTTAAATATGTAGTTTGATTTTTAAAAACTATTTGAGTTCCTAACAGCTTGTAAAATATTAATTGTGTTAGTCATAGTTCAACTTCTCTCTCTCTCTCTCTCTCTCTCATAAATAATAATAAATAATTTATAAGGGATTGTCTTATGCAATGTAGGGGGCGTGGCTAAACAGTCCACAGAAAGGCAGGGGGTCAGGATGGGAAGGTCACAAGCAGGCTGGAACCCCACAGGCACAGGCAGAAGCTTGTTCACAGGCACTCAGAGGGAAGATCAGAGGGATGAGAGAACACTTGCATGAATGTGCTACAAAACGCTGCTGCCCTCTTCCATGCTCTGTCTCCTGTGAGGGAATATGGCTTGTAGCCCACCCTAACTGGAATTATACTGGAAAGGGAATTCTGGAGTCTGTAGCTCAGCCTGGTCGAGTTACGACATCACTGTGGGAGTGCTCTTTCGTCAGGGGATGCCATGATAGTGTACTTGTTAGTATTACCTTATCCTGCATGTGATCGGCAGCTTCCGACCCCCAGCTGCCAGCATGTCTTCTGTGGTCAGTCTCTCTCCCTTCCATGCTGCCGGGCACTCCTTGTCCTTGGGGCCATCCCAAATCCAGCATACGCCTGCAGCCACAGACTTCCCTGGCCATTTAAAACCCAGGTGGTCCCCTTTGTTCAGATCCCTCATACCCCAGAACTCCAAACCCTCTACCACAATTCAGAGATTTGCTCTTTCAGCAATGGGATTCACCCCTGCTCACAAATGTTTCAGTTAATCAATGAGGTGTGTGTGTGTGTGTGTGTGTGTGTGTGTGTGTGTGTGTGTGTGTTTTAAGATTTTATTGAGGAATTGGGGGAGGGGAACAGCGTTGGGGCATCGAGGAAGGGGAACAGACAAGTTGCTGTCCTTTTGTTCTTCAGTCTAGTTGTGGAGGACGTCGCTTCACTGGTCCATGTTGGTATTATCATTGCGCTCTTCCGGGGTGAGGCAGATCATTCCCTGGCCACTGGACGGCTGCTCACAGCGGCTCTTGGCAGCTCACACCGGCTGCCGGCCGCTCACACTGGCTGCTAGCCACTCACGGTAGCTTTACGGGAGCCCACTGCAGCCTCACTGCAGCCTACACTGCCATCGCCAGCGACTCACAGCAGCCCAGTTCCAGGTTGAGCTGTTGTTCACCATCTTAGCTATAGAGGGCGCAGCATCACTGGCCCTAACATGGGATCTGAACTGGGGTGCTGCTGCTCAGAGCTGGCGTCCCAAGCCAGCTCTTAACCAACGCACCACTTGGCCGACCCAGTGTGTTGTTTTTAAACTACTTTGCTGGTGACTTTATTTGCATGAAGGGCCAACATGTTCCCTTGCTGCCTATGGCCTAGAATCATTGAATTCCGCCCTCTGGGAATGTAAAAGCTTTGCATGTTCTGCATCCATATTATCTCACTGTGTGTGTGTAAATTTTCATCAGAACATAAGCAAGGCCTAGACTTGTTGCCTTGTTCACTGCTGTTTCCAGTGCCTGCACAAGGTGTGCACATGGTTGGCACTCAGTAAATGTGTCGAATGAGTGAGTACAGCACACATGCATACTCTGTACCAAAGCCTGTGTGCAATGTGTAAATCTCTGTGTGTAGTGTTATGTGTTGTGTGTGTGTGGGAAGACAAAAATATTTGGGTGGGGCCAAAACAACCATCAAAGACTATTTAATGACTTCTAACCATCAGTATAGAATTTGTTCAGAGAAATATGTGGAAAATTAACATTTGTGCAGAATGGAAGAGAGCACATGGATAACTTCTTCAGTGGGTTGATTGGTGGTCTCCCAAAAGATAAATACTAACCCCCAGAACCTGTGAATGTAACCTTCTTTGGAAAAAGGGTCTTTGCAGATGTTACTGATCTCACTATGAGATCATTCTGGACTATCTGGGTGCCTCTAGGATCCTGCTGGTTATTCAATGACAAGTTTCTTTATAAGAGAGAGGAGGAGGCAATGTGAGCACATTGACAGTCAAGAAAGCCAAGAAATGCTGGAAGAAGCTGGAAGAGACAAGAAAGGATTCTCCCTAAAGCCTGCCAAAGGAGCACAGACCTGCGGACACCTTGATTTCAGATTTCTGACCTCCAGAGCTGTATGAGAGTGAACTCCTATTAGGTTAAGCCACCAGATTTGTGGTACTTTTTTATGGCAGCCACAGGAAGCTAATGCACCTTCTGTCAGGCATTCAAAAACTCATGACCAATTTGTCCAGGACTGTGTGTGTCTATGGGTGTGTATCTTCTAATTCCGCTTTGACTGCCAGCCCAGGGTTGTGTCCAACAGCACAGCAAATATTTGTGAGGAGCAGAGCAAACAGACAGGTGGTGCGTGGAAGAGCCTGGCGAGGAGGCCAGGCCAGACCCAGAGGTCTGGAACCCTTCAGGTTCATTAGGCCCCTGGAAATAACACTTCTGTGCACTCCCTGGATCATAGAGGCCACCCTGGAATAGGGAGAAAAGGACTGTCCTCCTTTTTCCTGCAAACAGGTCCCTCTCCAGAGCATGATCATGGTGAATGGTCATCCCCCCCCCCCACCGTGTGCCTGGTGGCACTGAAGGGGTGTGGGGTGCCTGCCACCCACTCAGTGCAGTGAGCTAAGCTCAGCTTCCAGTGTGGCATGCAGACTGCCTTTCCTGCTCTCTGCATTTTCTATCCCAGTTGCTTTTCCTTCTCTACCCAACCTGCTCTGTGATCTTCCATGCCTCAGCCCCAGCCACAAGCCAGCTCCAGGGCCAGGCAGGAATCATCATCAGACATGGAATAGGATATTTCCACCGTTTCTGATACTAAGTCAAAGTTACAAAGGGAAAAAGGTCACTTCACAATGGAGAAAACTGATGGACACCATCTTAACCAGATGATCAAAATTAACATCACCAATGGGACAAACTGACCTGTGTTCCTCCTGCTGCGATGTACTGAGAAAGGCACATCACTTCCTGAGCATTACTGACCTCCCACCCACCCCGTGCATAACCCAAGACAGCAGACAAACTCAAGTTGAATGTTATTTTACAAATAACTAATATGTCTCAAGAATGAAAGACAGAGAAAGATTGAAGAACTGTTCCAGATTAGAAGAGACTAAAGTGACATGATATGACAACTAAATGCAACATACAGATTTGAAAGAAAAAATAGCTGGAAAGGACATAATTAGTACAATTGGGGAAATTTGAATATGGACTGTAAATTAGATAATAGTGTATCAATATTAAATTTCCTTCATTGGGTTATCATATAAGAGAGTGTCTTTGTTTTTAGAAGCTACCAATTAAGTGTTTAGGGGTAAAGGGACACAAGACATGATATTTGTAATTTATTCTCAAATGGCTCAACAACAATAACAATTGTATGTATTGTTTTTGGATACCCTTGGTCATTCACAGAAAGTGAAAGCATTCACGAGATTCAGAAAAGTAAGAAAGCAAGAAAAAGTTTATTGAAAGTTAGGCAGCAAGGATGCTTGTGACAATGCCTAGAGAAGACGGCTGCCCCGCACTTCAGATTAGCTTTTCTTATATAAGAAAGTGTAGGTAATTTTCTTATAGCAGGAGATGTGACGTCCAAGCTCAGAACATTTGATGAATAGACTGAGGTCATTTGATTGACATATGCTAGTTATATAACTAGTTTCTTTCTGCGCATGCTCTTACCCAGAATGTACACAGAAAACCCCATAGGGGGGCCAAACCATAATGTTCATTTTGTTCTAATTGTTAAAGCGAGGCCAGAGTTCAGGCTAAGGGCAGGCTCCAGCAGTCTGCATAGGAGCCAAAAACTATTCTGGTCGGGGTCTTATCTTTTTTTTCTAGGGGTATTTTGACAGAAAAATGTATCTCTAGGGGCTGAGCCTGGGTGGTCCCTGGGGAGTGGATGGGTTGGTACAAAGTACTGCTCAAATCACCTTCTCTAATCTCCCTCAGGGTCACTTTTTGTTAATTCTTTTTCTGCCTCATCATTTATATATATATATATATATATATATATATATATATATATATACATATATATATGAGAGAGAGAGAGAGAGATTAAGCAAATGTTAACAATTGGTGAATCAATAGTTGGACACTTGGTGTTAATTGTACTATTCTCTCTAATTTTTTTTTGTTTAAAAAAATTTTTAAATAAAGTTGTTGTTGTTTTTTAAATCAAATAGGGGTTCTTTTTTGTGGATCACCAAGATAGAGAACAAGGAAATTGATGATTCTTGAGGGAAATGCTGTCCCATCATTCCGATTAATCCATCTAAACAAACATTTCAAGGCCTTTTATGGGCCCAGAATAGTATGGGTGCTGTAAGGAATGTGCAGCAAGTAAAATTCCGGTCCCCATCTAAGCAACTTCCTGCCTGCTGGGGGTGAGGGAGGAGAAACAGATGAACACCCAAAGAACAAGTACATAAAGTGAAATAGGAGAAGTGCCTTAAAAAAGATGTGAATGGGGCACAGGTCATAAGAGTCACAGAGATGAGACCCTTCCTAGTGGAGTTGGCATTTGCAGTTATGTGAAAGTTGGCTTAATTTTCACTGGCAGAGCTGGGTTGAGTTCAAGCAGCTGGAAGGTCCTGCATGAGCAAAGGAACAGAAGTGGACACGGGCACACTGAGTGGTGAGCAAGTCGTCATGGCCTTGAGTGCTTTTGTTAAGCACTTGTCTTCTACCCTCAGGTTCAGTGACTGCGGCCTGAGAATTGCACTGACAAAGAGATTTACAGGAGAGGTTTATTGCCCACCAGGTACACAGGAACCAACAAAGGAAGTAGAGGGCTCCTTAAGTGGCAGGAGTTAAAGGTTTATATTCTTAACTTAACAGGGGAAAAGGAAGAAGGAGGCTTGGGGCTTCTAGGGGCAGTAAAATGTGGTAAGTTAAATATATGTGGGAAATTAATGGAAGATAAGGGTTTTTAGTAAGGTTTGTTACACAGAT